>NC_039358.1:30652074-30866678 GCF_003573695.1 Papaver somniferum | reverse complement strand
CCTAAGTGGTAATTCTCGCTTTCCGTTTTCTGATTTTGTCGGTATTTCATTCATGTGGGGGATTGTTGGAGAAAATGAGTTTATTCTTTTGTTTTATAGTCTTGGTGGGAATGGAACTTAGGACCTTGGGTCTCTAAGGGCACTTACTCATTTTCATATGAGTGAATGAAAGTCCCACATTGGGTATAACTAGATATTTAGTCCACTATATAGCTATTCCATTATGGATAGTTAGTAAAACAATGTGGGTGGAACGGGTGGGGCGAAATATTTTTGTCTCCACTAAGGCTTGGGCGCATGGCTCGGGCTCGGGCCTCCGTCGCTGACTGGTCAACCAAGACTTATCATTTTTTGGACATAATTAATTTGAATTATTTACTAAAACGTTTTGAAAATCAAAATAAATTCTTTCTTAAATGTGGGGGGCGTGTGACCTGGGAGAATTTATTCTCTTAATGAAAACATATTTTCTAACGAATTTATTTGCATGGATGTCGACATTTCTTACCGTTTTTTGACTGTTTGATGACAGAATTATGTCGACATCTTGACAACATTATTTTACATGCAGAATTATTGCGCACATTAATGTGCATTGATTTCACCTCCTCTGTTCTCCTATAAATATAACTCTTCTTCTTCATTTTGTTTTGTGTCCAGAAGAGCTACTATTCTCTTGTTTTCGTCTCTCTCCCTCTATGTGGTTTTTTCTTTTCTTCCGTGCTTTGCTGTTAATTTCGTATGAGTGGGCAAGTATTGTAGTGCTAACAATACTTGCATCAGGCAGTTTTATCTTGGATACAGCTTGACCACAGGGTATAAGCATCACTCATTCTTGAGGCGTACCGGTCAACTATTGTGTTAAGGACAGCGTGTTGAACACGTGACTCTGTCTTCTGTTTGCTGTCCATTTGAGTGTTTATTTACCTTCCATAATTTTTACTTCTAACATTTTCACATCTTCTTTGAGTGTTTTTTATTGTTACATCCGCAACAATCTTAACACAATATTTTATCTCTGTCTGTAACAATGGGTAAGAACGATGTTGAAAGGCCAGCAAAATTTTCTGGGAAAGATTTCAAAAGATGGCAATCGAAGATGTTATTTTTTCTGAGTTATCATGAGTTAGATCATTATGTTTTGGTTCCTTATGATGAGGGTTTGAAGGATATGGGTCGTGAACTTGAGTTGGAGGATTGGGTTAGGCAGAACTATATGGCCAAAAATCATATTCTGAACTGTTTGGAAGATGCTCTGTATAACTTCTACATTGCAAAAGAGAACTTTAATGCTTTTGATTTATGGGCTGCTTTGGAGGCAAAATACCAAGCTGAAACTGCTGGAAGTAAGAAATTCTTGGTAGCTAGGCTTTATGAGTATAAAATGGTGAATGACAAATCTGTGGTTGATCAATTCCTTGAACTCCAGCAAATCATGAATGAAATTCTTGCGGAAGGTATGGTGATTGATGAAACTTTCCAAGTGTCTACTGTCATCGAGAAATTGCCTTCTTCCTGGTCCGACTACAAGAAGAAACTGAGACATGAAACTGCTGAGTTTACTATGGTTTATTTGGATAAGAATGATTCTTCTTCTTATGTTTGTGAGTCTTTGAATGTTTGGCATGGTAGACTTGGGCATGTTAATTATAAGTCAATGCTTAAACTAGCTGATGCAGGCTGCATACCCAAACTTAGTTTGGAAAGGAACACAAATGTGAAATATGCGTAGAATCAAAGTATGCTAGAAAACCTTTTAGCAAAAATGTTCACAGAAATTCTAAACCCTTAGAATTAATTCACTCAGACCTAGTTGACATGAAATCGGTTCAAACTAGAGGTGCTAAGAAATGGTTTGTTACCTTTATAGATGACTGTACTAGGTACTGTCATATTTATTTTCTTAGAGGTAAGGATGATGCCTTAGAAGCCTTTAAGAGGTACAAATTAGAAGTTGAAAACCAATTGAATACTACGATTAAAACCATTAGGTCTGACCGTGGTGGTGAGTACATAACTCTTATAGGAGATTTCTGTGTAGAACATGGCATAATACACGAGGTTACCCCTCCTTATTCACCTCAGTCGAATGGTGTAGCTGAACGTAAGAACCGTACCCTGAAGGAGATGATGAATGTCATGTTAATTAGTTCAGGATTACCTTCGAACTTGTGGGGGGAAGTTGTCCTCTCAACCTGCTATATCCTGAACAGGGTACCTTTTAAAGGATCAGATAAAACTCCATATGAATTGTGGAAAGGTAGACAACCTTCTTTAGCATACTTCAAAGTGTGGGGGTGTTTGTCTAAGGTTCAGATCCCTAAACCTAAAGCAACCAAGATAGGACCCAAAACTGTTGACTGTGTCTTCATAGGGTATCCTGAGCATACACCTTCATATAGGTTCATGGTTGTGAGTTCTGATATTTCTGAATTTGGTGTGAATACTACTATGGAGTTTAGGGATGCTGTGTTTTTTGAAAATGTTTTTCCTTTAAAAACTGACTCTCGCAAGAGAGGTGTTGATCCCCTAGATGTCCCTTCAACATGTCAGACTTTACCTTTAGAGGAAGATGAAGTAGAAACTGATCCTAGGAGAAGTAAAAGGGCTAGAACCAAAACCTCCTTTGGACCTGACTTCGTAACACTAGCAGAGTCTAATCCTCAGACTTATAGAGAAGCCATGACTTCACCGGAAGCTCCATGGTGGAAAGAGTCCAGTATTAGTGAAATGGAATCCATCAAAGAGAATGATACATGGGAGATAGTAGATTTACCTCCAGGGTATAAGGCCATAGGATGTAAATGGATCTTCAGGAGGAAACGCAACATAGATGGAACTATTCAAAAATACAAGGATAGGTTAGTAGTTAAAGGCTACAAACAAAAGGAAGGTCTAGATTTCTTTGATACTTACTCACCCGTTACGAGAATTACTTCCATTAGGATGTTAATTGCTATAGATGCGGTTCATAACCTAGAGATACATCAAATGGATGTAAAAAAAACTTTTCTACATGGTGAATTAGATGAAGAAATTTACATGGAACAACCTGAGGGCTTTATAGTGAAAGGTTGTGAAAACAAAGTTTGTAAACTGAAAAAATCTTTGTATGGATTGAAACAAGCACCTAAACAATGGAATGAAAAATTTGATCATGTAATGTTTTCTAGTGGTTTTAAAATCAATGAATCTGACAAGTGTGTCTATACTAAACTTGTGAATGATGCATGTGTGATTGTATGCTTGTATGTTGACGATATGCTTATACTTGGTACAAACATGGATGTAATTAATTCCACTGAGAGCATGCTGAATGAGAACTTTGACATGAAAGACTTAGGCCCCGCAGATGTAATCTTAGGGATGAAAATTAGAAGAAATTCTAAAGGTTATAGTCTTAGTCAATCTCATTATGTTGAATCTGTGCTTAGAAAATTCAATCATTTTGATTGTAAACCTGCTTATACTCCGTATGATCCTTGTTGTAAACTCAAAAAGAATAGGGGTAATGGAGTATCTCAACTTGAATACTCTCGAGTTATAGGAAGTCTGATGTATTTGGTGAACTGTACTAGGCCAGACATTGCTTATGCTGTGAGTAGGTTAAGTAGGTATACTTATAATACAGGGCAGGAACATTGGGATGCACTTTTTAGAGTGACCTTTTGTTTGAATTATGAAAGTTATCCTGCCGTCCTTGAGGGATTTTGTGATGCAAACTGGATATCAGACTCAGAGGAGTCCAAGTCTACGAGTGGATATGTTTTCACTCTAGCATGTGGGGTTGTTTCTTGGAAGAGTTCCAAACAGACCTGCATAGCTCGATCCACTATGGAATCTGAGTTTATTGCGTTAGATAAAGCAGGAGACGAAGCCGCATGGCTAAGATGCTTTTTAGAAGACATTCCTCTCTGGCATAGGCCTGTGCCAGCTATATCTATACATTGTGATAATCAAGCTGCCATAGCTAAAGCTAAAAACATCAACTATAATGGGAAGTCTATACATATAAACAGAAGACACGATGCCCTAAAACAACTAATCTCAAAAGGCGTTATTTCCATTGATTGGGTCAAGTCCAAGAAGAATATCGCGGACCCTTTGACGAAAGGTTTGTCCAAGGAGATAGTTAGTAATGCATCTAAGGGGATGTTTCTTAGGCTCATTAAAAAAACTTGCCATAAAGGATACTCAACCTTGCTGACTGGAGATCCCAAGATTAAGGTTTTTAATGAGAAACTAATTTGTGGTGGGTCAAGGTAAACACTATCAGAGAATTTCATTCTCTGCCCCTTGCCTATGATGTAGACGTGATAGTGTGACTGCATGAGAAGGATGATTTTAAACTAAGTCTCAATGAGTTATGTAGTTTCAATTTAAGATTCAAGTGGGGTGTAGCAGTAAACACTCTTGATGGAACTCACCTATCAGAATGTGGAAGTGGGTCGCTTCCTATGAGAATAGAGCTAATTCTCTAGAGCATTCTGAGAAACGGGATTTGTCCAGGGCCAAAAAGGACACAACGACACGAACTTGACAACATCTAGAGAGATATCACGCGTGGTTATAATCGCGGACTACACCAAACGATGGCAGTTCAAGACATCGCGTTCACTGTCCATCAATTAGTTCCGTAAATTTCTCACTAAGCAAAGGTTCAAGACCTCATGGACACCTCTTGCCTAAGTGGTATTTCTCGCTTTCCGTTTTCTGATTTTGTCGGTATTTCATTCATGTGGGGGATTGTTGCAGAAAATGAGTTTATTGTTTTGTTTTATAGTCTTGGTGGGAATGGAACTTATGACCTTGGGTCTCTAAGGGAACTTACTCATTTTCATATGAGTGAATGAAAGTCCCACATTGGGTATAACTAGATAGTTAGTCCACCATATACCTATTCCATTATGGATAGTTAGTAAAACAATGTGGGTGGAACAGGTGGGGCGAAATATTTTTGTCGCCACTAAGGCTTGGGCATATGGCTCGGGCCTCCGTCGCTGACTGGTCAACCAAGACTTATCATTTTTTGGACATAATTAATTTGAATTATTTACTAAAACGTTTTGAAAATAAAAATAAATTATTTCTTAAATGTGGGGGGCGTGTGACCTGGGCGAATTTATTCTCTTAATGAATACATATTTTCTAACGAATTATTATTTGCATGGATGTCGACATTTCTTACCGTTTTTTGACTGTTTGATGACAGAATTATGTCGACATTTTGACAACATTATTTTGCATGCAGAATTATTTCGCACATTAATGTGCATTGATCATGTAATGTTTTCTAGTGGTTTTAAAATCAATGAATCTGACAAGTGTGTCTATACTAAACTTGTGAATGATGCATGTGTGATTGTATGCTTGTATGTTGACGATATGCTTATACTTGGTACAAACATGGATGTAATTAATTCCACTGAGAGCATGTTGAATGAGAACTTTGACATGAAAGACTTAGGCCCCGCAGATGTAATCTTAGAGATGAAAATTAGAAGAAGTTCTAACGGTTATAGTCTTAGTCAATCTCATTATGTTGAATATGTGCTTAGAAAATTCAATCATTTTGATTGTAAACCTTCTTATACTCCGTATGATCCTTGTTGTAAACTCAAAAAGAATAGGGGTAATGGAGTATCTCAACTTGAATACTCTCGAGTTATAGGAAGTCTGAGGTATTTGATGAACTGTACTAGGCCAGACATTGCTTATGCTGTGAGTAGGTTAAGTAGGTATACTTGTAATCCAGGGCAGGAATATTGGGATGCACTTTTTAGAGTGTTGAGGTATTTGAAATACACTTTGACCTTTTGTTTGAATTATGAAAGGTATCCTGCCGTCCTTGAGGGATTTTGTGATGCAAACTGGATATCAAACTCAGAGGAGTCCAAGCCTACGAGTGGATATGTTTTCACTCAAGCAGGTGGGGTTGTTTCTTGGAAGAGTTCCAAACAGACCTGCATAGCTCGATCCACTATGGAATCTGAGTTTATTGCGTTAGATAAAGCAGGAGAGGAAGCCGCATGACTAAGATGCTTTTTAGAAGATATTCCTCTCTGGCATAGGCATGTGCCATCTATATCTATACATTGTGATAATCAAGCTGCCGTAGCTAAAGCTAAAAACAACAACTATAATGGGAAATCTATACATATAAATAGAAGACACGATACCCTAAAACAACTAATCTCAAAAGGCGTTATTTCCATTGATTGGGTCAAGTCCAAGGAGAATATCGCGGACCCTTTGACGAAAGGTTTTTCCAAGGATATAGTTAGTAATGCATCTAAGGGGATGGGGCTTAGGCTCATTAAATAAACTTTCCATGAAGGATACTCAACATTGCTTACTGGAGATCCCAAGATCAAGTTTTTGAATGAGAAACTAATTTGTGGTGGGTCAAGGTAAACACTATCAGAGAATTTCATTCTCTGCCCCTTGCCTATGATGTATATGTGATAGTGTGATTGCATGAGAAGGATGACTTTAAACTAAGTCTCAATGAGTTCTGTATTTTCAATTTAAGATTCAAGTGGGGTGTAACAGTAAACACTCTTGATGGAACTCACCTATCTGAATGTGGAAGTGGGTCGCTTCCTATGAGAATAAAGATGATTCTCTAGAGCATTCTGAGAAACTGGATTTGTCCAGGGCCAAAAAGGACTCAACGGCACGAATTTGACATCACCTAGAGAGATATCACGCGTGGTTATAATCGCGGACTACACCAAACGATGGAAGTTCAAGACATCGCGTTCACTGTCCATCAAGTAGTTCCGGCAATTTCTCACTAAGCAAAGGTTCAAGACCTCATGGACACCTCTTGCCTAAGTGGTAATTCTCGCTTTCCGTTTTCTGATTTTGTCGGTATTTCATTCATGTGGGGGATTGTTGGAGAAAATGAGTTTATTCTTTTGTTTTATAGTCTTGGTGGGAATGGAACTTAGGACCTTGGGTCTCTAAGGGCACTTACTCATTTTCATATGAGTGAATGAAAGTCCCACATTGGGTATAACTAGATATTTAGTCCACTATATAGCTATTCCATTATGGATAGTTAGTAAAACAATGTGGGTGGAACGGGTGGGGCGAAATATTTTTGTCTCCACTAAGGCTTGGGCGCATGGCTCGGGCTCGGGCCTCCGTCGCTGACTGGTCAACCAAGACTTATCATTTTTTGGACATAATTAATTTGAATTATTTACTAAAACGTTTTGAAAATCAAAATAAATTCTTTCTTAAATGTGGGGGGCGTGTGACCTGGGCGAATTTATTCTCTTAATGAAAACATATTTTCTAACGAATTTATTTGCATGGATGTCGACATTTCTTACCGTTTTTTGATTGTTTGATGACAGAATTATGTCGACATTT
Organism: Papaver somniferum; assembly: GCF_003573695.1. Classification (NCBI taxonomy): domain Eukaryota; kingdom Viridiplantae; phylum Streptophyta; class Magnoliopsida; order Ranunculales; family Papaveraceae; genus Papaver; species Papaver somniferum. The sequence continues at coordinate 30,859,298 of NC_039358.1, read as the reverse complement.
TGACAGCATTATTTTGCATGCAGAATTATTTCGCACATTAATGTGCATTGATCATTTAATGTTTTCTAGTGGTTTTAAAATCAATGAATCTGACAAGTGTGTCTATACTAAACTTGTGAATGATGCATGTGTGATTGTATTCTTGTATGTTGACGATATGCTTATACTTGGTACAAACATGGATGTAATTAATTCCACTGAGAGCATGCTGAATGAGAACTTTGACATGAAAGACTTAGGCCCCGCAGATGTAATCTTAGGGATGAAAATTAGAAGAAATTCTAACGGTTATAGTCTTAGTCAATCTCATTATGTTGAATATGTGCTTAGAAAATTCAATCATTTTGATTGTAAACCTTCTTATACTCCGTATGATCCTTGTTGTAAACTCAAAAAGAATAGGGGTAATGGAGTATCTCAACTTGAATACTCTCGAGTTATAGGAAGTCTGAGGTATTTGATGAACTGTACTAGGCCAGACATTGCTTATGCTGTGAGTAGGTTAAGTAGGTATACTTGTAATCCAGGGCAGGAATATTGGGATGCACTTTTTAGAGTGTTGAGGTATTTGAAATACACTTTGACCTTTTGTTTGAATTATGAAAGGTATCCTGCCGTCCTTGAGGGATTTTGTGATGCAAACTGGATATCAAACTCAGAGGAGTCCAAGCCTACGAGTGGATATGTTTTCACTCAAGCAGGTGGGGTTGTTTCTTGGAAGAGTTCCAAACAGACCTGCATAGCTCGATCCACTATGGAATCTGAGTTTATTGTGTTAGATAAAGCAGGAGAGGAAGCCGCATGACTAAGATGCTTTTTAGAAGATATTCCTCTCTGGCATAGGCATGTGCCATCTATATTTATACATTGTGATAATCAAGCTGCCGTAGCTAAAGCTAAAAACAACAACTATAATGGGAAATCTATACATATAAATAGAAGACACGATACCCTAAAACAACTAATCTCAAAAGGCGTTAGTTCCATTGATTGGGTCAAGTCCAAGGAGAATATCGCGGACCCTTTGACGAAAGGTTTGTCCAAGGAGATAGTTAGTAATGCATCTAAGGGGATGAGGTTTAGGCTCATTAAATAAACTTTCCATGAAGGATACTCAACATTGATTACTGGAGATCCCAAGATCAAGTTTTTGAATGAGAAACTAATTTGTGGTGGGTCAAGGTAAACACTATCAGAGAATTTCATTCTCCGCCCCTTGCCTATGATGTAGACTATTACATTATTTTTCCTGCGGTAAATAAGAGTTCGTTGCTCGGACTTGTAAAGATTTAAAAATAAAGATATATACAGAAAATATGTCACAAGATCAAGAGGAACCAGGACTCAGGATTCCAATGTGTTTCATATTCAAGTGGCTCAGAAAATAATCCTAGGCGATTATAGCTCAAAATAAAACAAATATTAACTCTATCTTTGCCAAATTAGATTTCATAAAATATTACTTGTATATTATAAGCATGGCACATCAAGAATCCCTAGGACTAAGCATGTTCCATCAAACAAAATCACAAGTAATTAATTGAAATCACAAATCAATTAAAATCGGTGCAAAAAGTGAATTAATAATTATTTAAATAACCACATGGCTGAAAAACAGTTTCCTCCATCATCCCAGTATTGGGGTTTAGCAACTCATAATAATCATGTTCTAAAAATACATACTTGATGCTCAAAATATAATTAAAAGAGTGAAAAATATAAAACAGTGAAACTACGACCCTCTATAAGCGTCCAAAGAAGAACGATACCAGGGAACTGCAGTAAAGTAACGACACTCCAATGCTGCTGTTGACGCTGCGGAAAATAAGACTGCTCTGTGCAGTCTGTTCTTCGTGTTCTTCAAGGTCCTTTAATGGCACCACCAACAGCAGGTGGGAATTGTTGTTAATCCTTCTTATTCGCTCCTCTGCGTCCCAAACCTTCCCCAAACTCTTGATAAAACCCTCTACCACTTCTCAACAGCCTTTATATACACAACAGGGTCCAAATAACTCGATTAAATCCGAGTTTATCTCCCTTTTTCTTCACGTGAAGTTGAGAGAGAAATCTCTTTTCTGTTGCTTTGTACGCGTCTGTTAGCTATAAAATAGCCACCAAACTCTTCCTATGACTTGAACAGGACCAAATACATGATTATCCAGCGTAAAAGTCTCCCAAAATCTCCACAAAATATTCGACAGTGAACAGCAGGACACGTCTCTCTGCCTGGACTTTGATCTCTTCTTCCGGCTTATCCAGCCCAATTGGTTGGGTCTAATTGCTTGAAACAAGCCTGTTTTGTCTTCTAGAGTCCATACGTACCAAATACATCCATTGAATCTCCTCAAAACTCGCTCAAATTCCACTTTCAAAACTGTTCTTCGCTGCTGCCATTTTTCCCGCCAGTTTCTGTTTTGAATTTTGAGAAGGAAACTGACCTCCCCCTAATCCAGTTATGGTGTCCCTTTAGCACATGCCCTGAAATGGCGTGCCCCTTATCCAACTTAGGAGTGCCTTTAGCAATTCTTCTGGGATGTTTTCTGCACTTTTTTCGTGGTTCCTCCGAGCCATTTTTGGGGTACTTCCGGTACACTTCTGGGGAGCTTCCGATATGCTATCTACGGAGGTCCAAATGCCATATTTTTAGCCAATTTTTCCGCAAAACCTTATTTTCCAAAAACACCTACAAATAAATAAAATAACCAAATAAGTACAAAATCGAGCACTAACACTATACACAATTGAGATATATTAGACACATAAATGTGTCTATCATAGACGTGATAGTGTGACTGCATGATAAGGATGACTTTAAACTAAGTCTCAATGAGTTTTATAGTTTCAATTTAAGATTCAAGTGGGGTGTAGCAGTAAACACTCTTGATGGAACTCAGCTATCTGAATGTGGAAGTGGGTCGCTTCCTATGAGAATATAGTTCATTCTCTAGAGCATTCTGAGAAACGGGATTTGTCCAGGGCCAAAAAGGACACAACGGCACGAACTTGACAGCACCTAGAGAGATATCACGCGTGGTTATAATCGCGGACTACACCAAACGATGGCAGTTCAAGACAGCGCGTTCACTTTCCATCAAGTAGTTCCGGCAATTTCTCACTAAGCAAAGGTTCAAGACCTCATGGACACCTCTTGCCTAACTGGTATTTCTCGCTTTCCGTTTTCTGATTTTGTCGGTATTTCATTCATGTGGGGGATTGTTGGAGAAAATGAGTTTATTGTTTTGTTTTATAGTCTTGGTGGGAATGGAACTTAGGACCTTGGGTCTCTAAGGGCACTTACTCATTTTCATATGAGTGAATGAAAGTCCCACATTGGGTATAAATAGATAATTAGTCCACTATATAGCTACTCCATTATGGATAATTAGTAAAACAATGTGGGTGGCACGGGTGGGGCGAAATATTTTTGTCGCCACTAAGGCTTGGGCATATGGCTCGGGCTCGGGCCTCCGTCGCTGACTGGTCAACCAAGACTTATCATTTTTTGGACATAATTAATTTGAATTATTTACTAAAACGTTTTGAAAATCAAAATAAATTCTTTCTTAAATGTGGGGGGCGTGTGACCTGGGCGAATTTATTCTCTTAGTAAAAACATGTTTTCTAACGAATTTATTTGCATGGATGTCGACATTTCTTACCGTTTTTTGACTGTTTGATGACAGAATTATGTCGACATTTTGACAACATTATTTTGCATGCAGAATTATTTCGCACATTAATGTGCATTGATCATGTAATGTTTTCTAGTGGTTTTAAAATCAATGAATCTGACAAGTGTGTCTATACTAAACTTGTGAATGATGCATGTGTGAATGTATGCTTGTATGTTGACAATATGCTTATGCTTGGTACAAACATGGATGTAATTAATTCCACTGAGAGCATGTTGAATGAGAACTTTGACATGAAAGACTTAGGCCCCCCAGATGTAATCTTAGGGATGAAAATTAGAAGAAATTCTAATGGTTATATTCTTAGTCAATATCATTATGTTGAATCTGTGATTAGAAAATTCAATCATTTTGATTGTAAACCTGCTTATACTCCGTATGATCCTTGTTGTAAACTCAAAAAGAATAGGGGTAATGGAGTATCTCAACTTGAATACTCTTGAGTTATAGGAAGTCTGATGTATTTGATGAACTGTACTAGGCCAGACATTGCTTATGCTGTGAGTAGCTTAAGTAGGTATACTTGTAATACAGGGAAGGAACATTGGGATGCACTTTTTAGAGTGTTGAGGTATTTGAAATACACTTTGAACTTTTGTTTTAATTATGAAAGGTATCCTGCCGTCCTTGAGGGATTTTGTGATGCAAACTGGATATCAGACTCAGAGGAGTCCAAGTCTACGAGTGGATATGTTTTCACTCTAGCAGGTGGGGCTGGTTCTTGGAAGAGTTCCAAACAGACCTGCATAGCTCGATCCACTATGGAATCTGAGTTTATTGCGTTAGATAAAGCAGGAGAGGAAGCCGCATGGATACGATTCTTTTTAGAAGACATTCCTCTCTTGCATAGGCCTGTGCCAGCTATATCTATACATTGTGATAATCAAGCTGTCGTAGCTAAATCTAAAAACAGCTACTATTATGGGAAATCTATACATATAAATAGAAGACACGATACCCTAAAACAACTAATCTCAAAAGGCGTTATTTCCATTGATTGGGTCAAGTCCAAGGAGAATATCACGGACCCTTTGACGAAAGGTTTTTCCAAGGAGATAGTTATGCATCTAAGGGGATGGGGCTTAGGCTCATTAAATAAACTTGCCATGAAGGATACTCAACCTGTCTGATTGGAGATACCAAGATCAAGGTTTTGAATGAGAAATTAATTTGTGGTGGGTCAAGGTAAACACTATCAGAGAATTTCATTCTCTGCCCCTTGCCTATGATGTAGACGTGATAGTGTGACTGCATGAGAAGGATGACTTTAAACTAAGTCTCAATGAATCTGTAGTTTCAATTTAAGATTGAAGTGGGATGTAGCAATAAACACTCTTGACGGAACTCAGCTATCTGAATGTGGAAGTGGGTCGCTTCCTATGAGAATAGAGCTGATTCTCTAGAGCATTCTGAGAAACGGGATTTGTCCAGGGCCAAAAAGGACACAACGGCACGAACTTGACAGCACCTAGTGAGATATCACGCGTGGTTATAATCGCGAACTACACCAAACGATGGCAGTTCAAGACATTGCGTTCACTGTCCATCAAGTAGTTCCGGAAATTTCTCACTAAGAAAAGGTTCAAGACCTCATGGACACCTCTTGCATAAGTGGTATTTCTCGTTTTCCATTTTCTGATTTTTTCGGTATTTCATTCATGTGGGGGATTGTTGGAGAAAATGAGTTTATTGTTTTGTTTTATAGTCTTGGTGGGAATGAAACTTAGGACCTTGGGTCTCTAAGGGCACTTACTCATTTTCATATGAGTGAATGAAAGTCCCACATTGGGTATAACTAGATAATTAGTCCACTATATAGCTATTCCATTATGGATAATTAGTAAAACAATGTGGGTGGCACGGGTGGGGCGAAATATTTTTGTCGCCACTAAGGCTTGGGCATATGGCTCGGGCTCGGGCCTCCATTGCTGACTGGTCAACCAACACTTATCATTTTCTGGACATAATTAATTTGAATTATTTACTAAAACGTTTTGAAAATCAAAATAAATTTTTTCTTAAATGTGGGGGGCGTGTGACCTGGGCGAATTTATTCTCTTAATGAAAACATATTTTCTAACGAATTTATTTGCATGGATGTCGACATTTCTTATCGTTTTTTGACTGTTTGATGACAGAATTATGTCGACATTTTGACAGCATTATTTTGCATGCAGAATTATTTCGCACATTAATGTGCATTGATCATGTAATGTTTTCTAGTGGTTTTAAAAGCAATGAATCTGACAAGTGTGTCTATACTAAATTTGTGAATGATGCATGTGTGATTGTATGCTTGTACGTTGACGATATGCTTATACTTGTGAAATATTTTTGTCGCCACTAAGGCTTGGGATATGGATCGGGCTCGGGCCTCCGTCGCTGACTGGTCAACCAAGACTTATCATTTTTTGGACATAATTAATTTGAATTATTTACTAAAACGTTTTGAAAATCAAAATAGATTCTTTCTTAAATGTGGGGGGCGTGTGACCTGGGCGAATTTATTCTCTTAATGAAAACATATTTTCTAACGAATTTATTTGCATAGATGTCGACATTTCTTACCGTTTTTGACTGTTTGATGACAAAATTATGTCGACATTTTGATAGCATTATTTTGCATGCAGAATTATTTCGTACATTAATGTGCGTTGATCATGTAATGTTTCCTAGTGGTTTTAAAATCAATGAATCTGACAAGTGTGTCTATACTAAACTTGTGAATGATGCATGTGTGATTGTATGCTTGTATGTTGACAATATGCTTATACTTGGTACAAACATGGATGTAATTAATTACACTGAGAGCATGCTGAATGAGAACTTTGACATGAAATACTTAGGCCCCGCAGATGTAATCTTAGGGATGAAAATTAGAAGAAATTCTAACGGTTATAATCTTAGTCAATCTCATTATGTTGAATCTGTGCTTAGCAAATTCAATCATTTTGATTGTAAACCTGCTTATACTCCGTATGATCCTTGTTGTAAACTCAAAGAGAATAGGGGTAATGGAGTATCTCAACTTGAACACTCTCGAGTTATAGGAAGTCTGATGTATTTGATGAACTGTACTAGGCCAGACATTGCTTATGTTGTGAGTAGGTTAAGTAGGTATACTTGTAATCCAGGGCAGGAACATTGGGATGCACTTTTTAGAGTGTTAGGGTATTTGAAATACACTTTGACCTTTGTTTGAATTATGAAAGGTATCCTGCCGTCCTTGAGGGATTTGGTGATGCAAACTGGATATCAGACTCAGAGGAGTCCAAGTCTACGAGTGGATATGTTTTCACTCTAGCAGGTGGGCCTGTTTCTTGGAAGAGTTCCAAATAGACCTGCATAGCTCGATCCACTATGGAATCTGAGTTTATTGTGTTAGATAAAGCAGGAGAGGAAGCCGCATGGCTAAGATGCTTTTTAGAAGACATTCATCTCTGGCATAGGCATATGCGATCTATATCTATACATTGTGATAATCAAGCTGTCATAGCTAAAGCTAAAAACAGCTACTATAATGGGAAGTCTATACATATAAAGAGAAGACACGATATCCTAAAACAACTAATCTCAAAAGGCGTTATTTCCATTGATTGGGTCAAGTCCAAGGAGAATATCGCGGAACATTTGACGAAAGGTTTGTCCAAGGAGATAGTTAGTAATGCATCTAAGGGGATGGGGCTTAGGCTCATTAAATAAACTTGCCATGAAGGATACTCAACCTTGCTGACTGGAGATCTCAAGAACAAGGTTTTGAATGAGAAACTAATTTGTGGTGGGTCAAGGTAAACACTATCAGAGAATTTCATGCTCTGCCCCTTGCCTATGATGTAGACGTGATAGTGTGACTGCATGAGAAGGACGACTTTAAACTAAGTCTCAATGAGTTATGTAGTTTCAATTTAAGATTGAAGTGGGGTGTAACAGTAAACACTCTTGATGGAACTCACCTATCTGAATATGTAAGTGGGTCGCTTCCTATGAGAATAGAGATGATTCTCTAGACCATTCTGAGAAACGGGATTTGTCCAGGGCCAAAAAGGACACAACGGCACGAACTTGACAGCACCTAGAGAGATGTCACGCGTGGTTATAATCGCGGACTACACCAAACGATGGCAGTTCAAGACATCGCGTTCATTGTCCATCAAGTAGTTCCGGCAATTTCTCACTAAGCAAAGGTTCAAGACCTCGTGGACACCTCTTGCCTAAGTGGTATTTCTCGCTTTCCATTTTCTGATTTGGTCGGTATTTCATTCATGTGGGGGATTGTTGGAGAAAATGAGTTTATTGTTTTGTTTTATAGTCTTGGTGGAAATGGAACTTAGGACCTTGGGTCTCTAAGGGCACTTACTCATTTTCATATGAGTGAATGAAAGTCCCACATTGGGTATAACTAGATAGTTAGTACACTATATAGCTATTCCATTATGGATAGTTAGTATAACAATGTGGGTGGAACGGGTGGGGAGAAATATTTTTGTCACCACTAAGGCTTGGGCGTATGTCTCGGGCTCGGGCCTCCGTCGCTGACTGGTCAACCAAGACTTATCATTTTTTGGACATAATTAATTTGAATTATTTACTAAAACGTTTTGAAAATCAAAATAAATTCTTTCTTAAATGTGGGGGGCGTGTGACCTGGGAGAATTTATTCTCTTAATGAAAACATATTTTCTAACGAATTTATTTGCATGGATGTCGACATTTCTTACCGTTTTTTGACTGTTTGATGACAGAATTATGTCGACATCTTGACAACATTATTTTACATGCAGAATTATTGCGCACATTAATGTGCATTGATTTCACCTCCTCTGTTCTCCTATAAATATAACTCTTCTTCTTCATTTTGTTTTGTGTCCAGAAGAGCTACTATTCTCTTGTTTTCGTCTCTCTCCCTCTATGTGGTTTTTTCTTTTCTTCCGTGCTTTGCTGTTAATTTCGTATGAGTGGGCAAGTATTGTAGTGCTAACAATACTTGCATCAGGCAGTTTTATCTTGGATACAGCTTGACCACAGGGTATAAGCATCACTCATTCTTGAGGCGTACCGGTCAACTATTGTGTTAAGGACAGCGTGTTGAACACGTGACTCTGTCTTCTGTTTGCTGTCCATTTGAGTGTTTATTTACCTTCCATAATTTTTACTTCTAACATTTTCACATCTTCTTTGAGTGTTTTTTATTGTTACATCCGCAACAATCTTAACACAATATTTTATCTCTGTCTGTAACAATGGGTAAGAACGATGTTGAAAGGCCAGCAAAATTTTCTGGGAAAGATTTCAAAAGATGGCAATCGAAGATGTTATTTTTTCTGAGTTATCATGAGTTAGATCATTATGTTTTGGTTCCTTATGATGAGGGTTTGAAGGATATGGGTCGTGAACTTGAGTTGGAGGATTGGGTTAGGCAGAACTATATGGCCAAAAATCATATTTTGAACTGTTTGAAAGATGCTTTGTATGACTTGTACATTGCAAAACAGAACTTTAATGCTTTTGATTTATGGGATGCTTTGGAGGCAAAATACCAAGCTGAAACTGCTGGAAGTAAGAAATTCTTGGTAGCTAGGATTTATGAGTATAAAATGGTGAACGACAAATCTGTGGTTGATCAATTCCTTGAATTCCATCAAATCATGAATGAAATTCTTGCGGAAGGTATGGTGATTGATGAAACTTTTCAAGTGTCTACTGTCATCGAGAAATTGCCTTCTTCCTGGTCCGACTACAAGAAGAAACTGAGACATGAAACTGCTGAGTTTACTATGGTTGATTTGGGTAAGAAGATTCAAGTAGAAGAATTGTTGTGCGCCAAGGACAAAAATGTTTCTTCTTCAAGGGAAATGTCTAACAAAGCTCATGTGACTGAACACAAAGGTTCCAATGCTGATAAGAATCGAAACAACTCCAAGAAACCTCCCGGCAAGAAAGGTATGTTTCAGAAACCCAAATCTAGCATTAATAAAATTAAGGGTGATTGTTATGCTTGTGGTAATCCTGGCCATATGGCGGTTCACTGTAGAAACCGTAAGGACCTTAAAAAGAAAAATAATGCTAATTTGGTTGAAAACAACAAAGATGAATTTTCTGGCATGGTGTCTGAAGTCAATTTGGTAACAAATCTGAGAGACTGGTGGGTAGACTCTGGTGCTACCAAACATGTATGTGGAAACAGAGATATGTTCACCTCCTATAATAAGGTAGGGGAAGGAGAAAAACTCTATATGGATAACTCATCTGCAGCTACGGTTGTAGGAAAAGGCAAAGTTGGGCTCAAACTCACTTCTCACATTGAATGAAGTTCTTCATGTTCCGGACATCTGCAAAAATCTTGTTTCTTGTGCTGTTTTAGATGATAAGGGTTTTAAAATTGTAATAGAATCTGGGAAATGTGTTGTAACTAAGGGAAAGGATTATGTGGGGCAGGGTTATAAGACTAAGGGTCTGTATAAGCTTAATGTAAACTCTGCTGTTATGAATAAGGATGATTATTCTGCTTATGTTTGTGAGTCTTTGAATGTTTGGCATGGTAGACTTGGACATGTTAATTATAAGTCAATGCTTAAACTAGCTGATGCAGGCTGCATACCCAAATTTAGTTTGGAAAAGGAACACAAATGTGAAATATGCGTAGAATCAAAGTATGCTAGAAAACCTTTTATCAAAAATGTTCAAAGAAATTCTAAACCCTTAGAATTAATTCACTCAGACCTAGTTGACATGAAATCGGTTCAAACTAGAGTTGGTAAGAAATGGTTTGTTACCTTTATAGACGACTGTACTAGGTACTGTCATATTTATTTGCTTAGAGGTAAGGATGATGCCTTAGAATCCTTTAAGAGGTACAAATTAGAAGTTGAAAACCAATTGAATACTACCATTAAAACCATTAGGTCTGACCATGGTGGTGAGTACATAACTCCTATAGGAGATTTCTGTGTAGAACATGGCATAATACACGAGGTTACCCCTCCTTATTCACCTCAGTCGAATGGTGTAGCTGAACGTAAGAACCGTACCCTTAAAGAGATGATGAATGCCATGTTCATTAGTTCAGGATTACCTTCGAACTTGTGGGGGGAAGCTGTCCTCTCAGCCTGCTATATCCTGAACAGGGTACCTTTTAAAGGATCAGATAAAAATCCATATGAATTATGGAAAGGTAGACAACCTTCTTTAGCATACTTCAAAGCATGGGGGTGTTTGGCTAAGGTTCATATCCCTAAACCTAAAGCAACCAAGATAGGACCCAAAAATGTTGACTGTGTCTTCATAGGGTATCCTGAGCATACACCTTCATATAGGTTCATGGTTGTGAGTTCTGATATTTCTGAAATTGGTGTGAATACTATTATGGAGTCTAGGGATGCTGTGTTTTTTGAAAATGTTTTTCCTTTAAAAACTGACTCTCGCAAGAGAGGTGTTGATCCCCTAGATGTCCCTTCAACCAGTCAGACTTTACCTTTAGAGGAAGATGAAGTAGAAACTGATCCTAGGAGAAGTAAAAGGGCTAGAACCAAAACCTCCTTTGGACCTGACTTCGCAACACTAGCACAGTCTGATCCTCAGACTTATAGAGAAGCCATGACTTCACCGGAAGCTCCATGGTGGAAAGAGTCCAGTATTAGTGAAATGGAATCCATCAAAGAGAATGATACATGAGAGATAGTAGATTTACCTCCAGGATATAAGGACATAGGATGTAAATGGATCTTCAGGAGGAAACGCAACATAGATGGAACTATTCAAAAATACAAGGCTAGGTTAGTAGTTAAAGGCTACAAACAAAAGGAAGGTGTAGATTTCTTTGATACTTACGCACCCATTACGAGAATTACTTCCATTAGGATGTTAATTTCTATAGTTGCGGTTCATAACCTAGAGATACATCAAATGGATGTAAAAACAGCTTTTCTACATGGTGAATTAGATGAAGAAATTTACATGGAACAACCTGAGGGATTTATAGTGAAAGGTTTTGAAAACTAAGTTTGTAAACTGAAAAAATCTTTGTATGGATTGAAACAAGCACCTAAACAATGGCATGAAAAATTTGATCATGTAATGTTTTCTAGTGGTTTTAAAATCAATGAATCTGAAAAGTGTGTCTATACTAAACTTGTGAATGATGCATGTGTGATTGTATGCTTGTATGTTGACGATATGCTTATACTTGGTACAAACATGGATGTAATTAATTCCACTAAGAGCATGCTGAATGATAACTTTGACATGAAAGACTTAGGCCCCGCAGATGTAATCTTAGGGATGAAAATTAGAAGAAATTGTAACGGTTATAGTCTTAGTCAATCTCATTATGTTGAATCTGTGATTAGAAAATTCAATCATTTTGATTGTAAACCTGCTTATACTCCATATGATCCTTGTTGTAAACTCAAAAAGAATAGGGGTAATGAAGTATCTCAACTTGAATACTCTCGAGTTATAGGAAGTCTGATGTATTTGATGAACTGTACTAGGCCAGACATTGCTTATGCTGTGAGTAGATTAAGTAGGTATACTTGTAATCCAGGGAAGGAACATTGGGATTCACTTTTTAGAGTGTTGAGGTATTTGAAATACACTTTGACCTTTTGTTTGAATTATAAAAGGTATCATGCCGTCCTTGAGTGATTTTGTGATGCAAACTGGATATCAGACTCAGAGGATTCCAAGTCTACGAGTGGATATGTTTTCACTCTAGCAGGTGGGGATGTTTCTTGAAAGAGTTCCAAACAGACCTGCATATCTCGATCCACTATGGAATCTGAGTTTATTGCGTTAGATAAAGCAGGAGAGGAAGCCGCATGGCTAAGATGTTTTTTAGAAGACATTCCTCTCTGGCATAGGCCTGTGCCAGCTATATCTATATATTGTGATAATCAAGCTTCCATAGCTAAAGCTAAAAACAGCTACTATAATGGGAATTCTATACATATAAAGAGAAGACACGATACCCTAAAACAACTAATCTCAAAAGGCGTTATTTCCATTGATTGGGTCAAGTCCAAGGAGAATATCGCGGACCCTTTGACGAAAGGTTTTTTCAAGGAGATAGTTAGTAATGCATCTAAGGGGATGGAGCTTAGGCTCATTAAATAAACTTGCCATGAAGGATACTCAACCTTGCTGACTGGAGATCCCAAGATCAAGGTTTTGAATGAGAAACTAAATTTTTGGTGGGTCAAGGTAAACACTATCAAAGAATTTCATTCTCTGCCCCTTGCCTATGATGTAGACGTGATAGTGTGACTGCATGAGAAGGATGACTTTAAACTAAGTCTCAATGAGTATGTAGTTTCAATTTAAGATTGAAGTGGGGTGTAGCAGTAAACACTCTTGATGGAACTCACCTATCTGAATGTGGAAGTGGGTCGCTTCCTATGAGAATAGAGCTGATTCTCTAGAGCATTCTGAGAAACGGGATTTTTCTAGGGACAAAAAGGACACAACGATACGAACTGGACAGCACCTAGAGAGATATTACGCGTGGTTATAATCGCGGACTACACCAAACGATGGCAGTTCAAGACATCGTGTTCACTGTTCATCAAGTAGTTCCGGAAATTTATCACTAAGAAAAGGTTCAAGACCTCATGGACACCTCTTGCCTAAGTGGTATTTCTCGCTTTCCGTTTTCTGATTTTGTCGGTATTTCATTCATGTGGGGGATTGTTGGAGAAAATGAGTTTATTGTTTTGTTTTATAGTTTTGGTGGGAATAGAACTTAGGACCTTGGGTCTCTAAGGGCACTTACTCATTTTCATATGAGTGAATGAAAGTCCCACATTGGGTATAACTAGACAGTTAGTCCACTGTATAGCTATTCCATTATGGATTGTTAGTAAAACAATTTGGGTGGAACAGGTGGGGAGAAATATTTTTGTCTCCACTAAGGCTTGGGCATATGGCTCAGGCTCGGGCCTCCGTCGCTGACTGGTCAACCAAGACTTATCATTTTCTGGACATTATTAATTTGAATTATTTACTAAAACGTTTTGAAAATCAGATAAATTCTTTATTAAATATGGGGGGCGTGTGACCTGGGCGAATTTATTCTCTTAATGAAAACATATTTTCTAACAAATTTATTTGCATGGATGCCGACATTTCTTACCGTTTTTTGACTGTTTGATGACAGAATTATGTCGACATTTTGACAACATTATTTTGCATGCAGAATTATTTCGCACATTAATGTGCATTGATTTCACCTCCTCTGTTCGCCTATAAAAAGAACTCTTCTTCTTCATTTGTTTTTGTCTCCAGAAGAGCTACTATCCTCTTCTTTTCGTCTCTCTCCCTCTGTGTGGTTTTTTTCTTTTCTTCCTTGCTTTGCTGTTAAGTTCATATGAGTGGGCAAGTATTGTAGTGCTAACAATACTTGCATCAGACAGTTTTATCCTTGGTACAACTTGACCATAGGGTATAAGCATCACTCATTCTTGAGACGTACCGGTCAACTATTGTGTTAAGGACAGCGTGTTGAACACGTGACTCTGTCTTCTGTTTGCTGTCCATTTGAGTGCTTATTTACCTTCCAGAAATTTTACTTCTAACATCTTCACATCTTCTTTGAGTGTTTTTTTATTGTTACAGCCGCAACAGTTGCTTGTCACCATAAGATCGGGAGGAAAATATATGTTTTTTTATTCTGTCAAGCACGCACAGAAAAGAAAAAGAAATTAAGGTGTTGCGGGAACTTTCAAGAGATATACTTCTTGTAACCATCTTTGTGCTGTCGGTTCTCCAGGTTAAAAATCTTTGGCATTTAAAGGCATTTAAACAATATCCAGCTCAATCAATTATATCCTATATTTTTATTTTAAAAATAGAGGACTTACTCGAGGACTTGCCAACAATGACTACTGAAGGTTCCGTACGATCAAGGTTTGGTTCCTCAAGCTTGGCCTCCTCCCAAAGTGAAATAACTTCACAAGGATTGGCATCCTATTTATCCATGCAAAAGATATCTATTAAGAAATGCATGGCAATGAAGACGGAATATATAAGACATAAAAACATAGTGCCGTACTACTTGCAAGGTTACATAAGAAATCAAACTTGTTTAAACATTTTTTCTGCGGAATTCCGCTGTGCTCTCTGTATTGCCTGTGAACTGTAATATATACGAATCTCTTTGTCAGCACCAGATTGACTAGAACCATGCGCATGCATAACCACGGCCCAACTGATAGATGCAGCATTATCATGAAAAGCAGGTGTATGAATAATAAATTCAATAAAATTAAAGCACCTAGGAGCACAAATGTGAGTCAAGCTGCTACGTAGACCATTAGAAAAGATCGAGCAGAACACCAAAAATTTACAATTCAAGAAAATAGGATGACCATTAGTACCTCAATTGCACGGACAACATTGCCGAACAACAATCTCCTCGCAACATGAAGTGCAGAATTTGTACCATTGATCGCTGATAGAATTACAATGTCATACATCAAATAGTATCACAAAAACGAGTCTGTTCAAGTTATATAGGACATATAATTGAGGTCAAAATACAGTTACATTAACATAGAATTCCTTCTTCATAAAGTTGTTGATACATACCTCCATGAGTAAGAAGTAGCTTAACAGTCTGGTCAAGGCCTCTCAATGCTGCCTCATATATAGGAGTGCACACATGAGAGTCTGAAGTTCATCAGATTAAAGATACGAAACCCACAGATAATTTCAACTCATTAGTGATAAGAATGTAGAAATCACTATTTGTGAACTGATTTTCTTCAACATAGATACAAAATGTAGTATACATCTTACTAGGGTCACATCAGCGCCAAGTTCAATCAGTGTTTTGGCAACAGTAATAAGTTTAGGATTCATGCATGCAACCATTAAGGGAGTATTTCCTTGTTTGTCAACCCACTGCGGCAAGACAAGTTCAATTTTTCAATGAACACACGGTTGAAAAGATAAGGGAATCTAAAGATAAGAAAGAAACTATCTGATAAATAAGTACATGACTATTAAGCTGTGAAGAAAAGAACATAAAAAAATAAAATTTTATACCTTGACGTGTAAGAGCTCTAATCTTTTCGATGTTCCTTTTTTTGACTTGCTGATATAGTAACTTCTCTTTTGATTGTTGCTGCCCCATTGTTCGTTTCGGATTCTTCACTTGTTTTGCGATCAATCAATCCAAGCAAGAAAATGTAGGTTCGTTTGTTTCTCTCGGTTTTGTTGGGCAACGCCCTAAATTTTTTGAACAACTTGATGTTTTAATGAAAGAAATTGCAGAGTAATGCAATCGATAAGGATCATACAAGAGTGTTCCTTTGAAATTTTCAGCAGCCAGAGTTTATCTTCTTGGTTTACTCAGCAACATCGTACATTACACAAGATCATTATATCCCAAAGTCATAAGTAAGATCATATTATTCAATATAAGTTGATGGCCGTGTCAAAGCTCATCGCTATATATTATTCAACTTAGTTCACAACAACTATGTTGCTCATCTTTGGATCCATGAACCTCATCATTAGCCACCACATACAACCGAGTCCTTAAGCCTATCATGTCTCCCAAAACAGAGAACATAATACTAGTGTTTTAGCAGCGCAGCATTATATGATGCAAAAAGGGCAAAAAAATGGACCTGTTATCCCTCCACGCCCGGACCATGCAAGTCAACTCCCAACTTGGAACGGGCAACTCGCGACATGTTTGCAAAAACTAAAAGTATATATTCAGCTACACTTACTTGGTTTTGGGCGATGTGGGACTAAAACTTGCTTATATACAGCTTTGTGAAAAACAAGCAAAATGAAAAACGCCGCTGCCGGGGATCGAACCCGGGTCACCCGCGTGACAGGCGGGAATACTTACCACTATACTACAACGACTTATTTGAACTTAATAACTTAATCCTGATCCTGATTAGGAACTCAATAACTTCTTCTAATGGGGTTCATAATCTTATGGTTTGACTAAACCTTGGGATGCCTCTCGGACCAGTAGGAGATGGACGAGAATGAAAGGAATGCAATAATCAAACATTTCAAATATCTCATTTACAATCCAAATTTGAAGCAGAAAGGACGCCTAACTCGGTAAAAACAAGTGAAAGAATCAAATAGAACTGAGTGCTGTGCTCATCATAAGGGAGCTTAATGATATTCATTTCAGTATAAATTTGTTAAAAAGAAGAGAAAGACATGACAGAAACCTATGCGTCTAACAAGCCACTGCATAATTAATAAGAAAATGCAGGTTTTCTTCTTGGGATTCAAGTTGTTTACAAGATCCACAATACAAACAGGTGATCACTTTTAGACAGCAGTTCCATTTTGCCATCCCATATCTGACAACGTCAAGTTGAATTCCCTTTCTCAGCCAAACTCGCACACCACCCCGTAAATACTGTTACTAAAAGTAACAGGCTCATGGGTCAGATCATAACTCTGCGGAGTGCTGAAAAATTGCTGCACAGGATTGAAAAGTTGCCCAGGGTTCCCCTCCAACTGCTCACCATCATTTATTCAGATGCTCTTTCTTCATACTATGTTCTGTCCAAAAGTTTCTTGGGTGTAACGCCGTCGTTCTGCAATTCAAATGAGTCCTGATAATGTTAAGACTCGATTTGCCAAAGAGAAAAGACCAATCAAACAGCAACAAAACCTACATATGCATCAGATAACCTAATCTTACGCTCAAGAGACTCGACAAGGCAGCATTTATCTAGGTGACAGAACTAGAAGAAAGGGTGACAATCTTCGCCTTCCTCCAAACCCTCTTTGTCTCCTTTGAAGGCATTGGCTTAAAATACTTGGCCTGAGATTTGGATGCTCGCTGCTTTAGCTGCCAAAAGAAAAGAAATCGTACGTAATAATTAAAAAAAAAAAAGAGATGCGAACAATGTAAGCTTTTTATGAAATTGGACATGCATAAAACCCAGAACCTTTCCGATGTACACGTTTCCTCATCGGAATGAGTTTAGGAGCTTAGATGTACTGAACTCAAGACTGATTACGGGAAACTTAATAATCGTACTAATTTAGCCCAAACTTAATGCTGAATTATCTTCACCTAATTTAGTTCTTAAAAAAAAGTGCGGTTGGTTAGATAAGTTAAACTAGACACTGTAAACAGATCAGTAAGTATATATTACTCCGTGATTAAAGTCTATTGCCAATCGCCATTTGCATTCACATTAAGACGTGATTTCAGTTCAGAGGGTTAGACACACCCAATTACACTATTCATTCCAACTAATTCATTAACCACAGCCAAACCAACCTTATGCTGTAATGGAGGCCTGAAGAAGTCCAACAAAAAGTAAGTTGTAAAAGTGTCTCAGAGAATGACCAGCCCAGTCTTGAATTGGCAGAAGCTCATACCAAATACAATTAGAAAAGAATAATGCAGCAACATGGAGGGGGTTTGGCTTGTGACTTGCATACAGGCATCTAGTGTCCATGTTTCTGTATATATTTAATTATTGTTATTGTTCAAAATAAACTTCTTAGAATACTGAGCAGAAAGGCAGTAGTTTAG
Organism: Papaver somniferum; assembly: GCF_003573695.1. Classification (NCBI taxonomy): domain Eukaryota; kingdom Viridiplantae; phylum Streptophyta; class Magnoliopsida; order Ranunculales; family Papaveraceae; genus Papaver; species Papaver somniferum. Next base: position 30,841,082 of record NC_039358.1, on the reverse strand, counting down.
GTTCTAATCTTTTCATGCATATATTTCAGCACTCGACAGAGAATCCTCTACAATGATACTATAATATTTAACCATCCACTAAAACAACTACCAGAATCCGATTTCAAACCTCTATCAAGTTCAAGGAATGGCTGTTAAATTTTTCGAGCACCTCCACTACAATTAATTTATTTATCTATCTTTATTATTAGGACATATCTTATGTAAATCCCCAAAAGAATTAAAAAAAAAAAAGAAAAGTAGAAAACAAGAGTGACCAGAAACACATGTAGATAATTTGAATGTGATCAGGGATTGACTCAATGCTTAGCATACAAGATTGATCATATTTAGGAACATATGCAGCAAGAGATATACAGACATTCTACATCTATACTGGTCAGACTAACCTTAGGAACACGACAGCGCTAGGCTTCAAATCATCTGACCCACATAAAACTCACGAGGAAACAGAGGCCATTGCCTAACTACTAGTCATGCTAACCCTGGGAACAAGCCAGTGGTAGGCTCCAAATAATCCAGTACTGTACACATCTAGTGACTCATAGAAATACACAGGGAAAACACAAATGGACATTATGATACAAGTCAAGTAGACCCATTTAGAACCAGAGACATATTTTGCTTTGGTGTGTCTCAATATAACAATGTCACACTAACGTCCATTTGTCGAAGTATCCAAGACGCTGATTAATATGTTTGCTGTGGTTAGTCTCTAGTTATTTAGACACCTTAAAGGGAAAGTTGCGAAGTCATATGCAATAATAACATCAGTCTCTGGTGTGCTCCTTAATACAAGTTTGTATTATTAGTAGCCAGCATATTGTATCCATGCAAGCTCAATTTGTTTCTTACCTTGGGATGTATTTGTAGAAGAACATGCCAGCTTGTCTAAGATATTCAAGCTCGATGATATTCTGAGAGACTCCATAATCTTTGGTATCACCTGAATTTTCACCTATTCATTCTGAGATTGCTTGAACCATTCAGTGATACACAAAAGAGATCATTGAAGTACACACGTTGAAGCCATGGAACAGTCAGCACCAAAACATTATCAAAAGATTGGAGTATCCCTGCAGCAGTTAAGAATATGAGTTTTAACCCAATGAAACGCATAATAGACAACAGACATGAAAGACACACCTACTAACAAGATAAGATAAACTGAGTTCAAGATGGAATCATTTCTGTCCTAATAAGCTAATTTGGTGGTTCTAGTTTTATACCTGTTCTGCCGATGTTTTATAACAAACAACTTCTGATTCTCTGGCAAACCTATGTTATGACCGCCTTCCTCACCATAAATAAAAGGGCTTCCTCACTATATAACCACACAAAACCACTTTTCGATCGATAGGTCATTTGTCCATGTTGACCTGGTGATTATAATCCAATAAAACCTTCAGCATAAGAAGAAAATGAATGAAGTGAAAGATAACTGCTGAGAATAGAAGTCTCTACACAGGATCCAGCCAAAGTGAGTTAATTGAAGAAAATGATGCAACAAAAGCTTCACTTTTTAGTTCTCCATGACCGAAATCTAAAATAAGTAAGCTCAACGTTTAAGCTATGAAACCCAACTTAACAGCTGACTTCAATTTTTCAGGGAAAACTCTAATATGAAGTACTTTTTTGGCTCTTTTTCAAAATTTGTGATTGCATCAGAGCACGAGAACAACATTAAGTCTACAGAACGAGTGGCAGGAACATATGGCTCATTTAATGGCCTTGTGGGTCAGAGATTGCAAAATGAAATGGTGATTGCTGAAAGCAATAAAAAAGTTTTTTAAATTTCCACACCGATGACAGTTAAAGCATGCTAACAAGTTTCTTGAATTGAAACATGCACAGTAGTGTATTAAATAGCTAAAAGAATCATTATTCATTGATTACAAACAAATGCGGACCAAAGATATAGTACTATCCTACAATGAGCGCAAGCAAAAAAAAAGCCATGTATGAAACCAACACCCATATATGATTCAAAAGAATACACCACATAACAAATATAGTTTAATCCAAGAATGATATTCAGAGGAGAAAAGCCGACACTCGTATTCATGTTATTGTGACATCGAAAAATAATTCGCAATTCAATAAGCATTACAGAAGCATTCTTAGGTGGCATCATGAATTGTATATCCACACTAAATCAGATCTACAGATATATCTTTCGCTAAAAAATGTGTTGTCATTTGTATACGTGTACACTAGTAACACCACCATTATCAAATGCAGATTACACTTCTCACAACATTTATCAAATCGCTGAAAAACCCAACAGTACTCTCCGCGATATATGCATCCAGGGAAATAAGGTGGCAAAGTGTCGATCAAGGCCTGAATCTAGGTCTACGAGTAAGTGATCTATGGCACGAAGTTATATAAGTAGGGAAAGGGTACAGTTAGAGATAAAACAGTAGATACACGTAAAGCATTACATCCAAACAAAAAGCAACTTGAGCCATTAATCTGAGTCTAATGAAGGAATTAATGTTAGCCGAAACACGTTTCTAATCAAATTAGTTACAGCAACATTACATGCTTATAAGGTACATATCTAATGAAGAAATCAATGAACTCATTCTGAATAAGCTCAATATACAATCAGATGTTCTTCGAATTTCTAAATCATCCAAAGGGTATTCTTTTGATGCTTTTCACAGTCAGTAGCACAAGGATCCTAACTGAATCGTAACTCTCGATTTCTACTATTTTTTAACCAAATTTTGAACTGTTATTTTTGAACGCCAAAAGCAGTTTACAACTGTGCTGAATTTATTACTCTACAACCTTATATAAACAAAACCCATTTTCGAAAACTTCTATAAAACCTTAAATTCAGAACAATTTTGAAATAAATCTCTAGAATAATAATTACCCTTTTAATCAAGACACAAAAACAGAAACGAAAATAGATCAAACCTTTCTTAACGAATTGCTAAGGAAGAAGTGACATCAAGACCAGATTGTGTTAAATGAAGCTCCAGGGATACCCCCCTTCTTTCAGATACCTCTGATGATGATAACGAAGACGAAGCCATTGAAGAAGCTTTAGAGAGAGAGAGAGAGAGAAAGTGAGAGCTGAAGTAAGGTCTGAGACTCTGAGCTAGGTATATGTGGGCGTAATGGGCCATTATTGGGCCTCAATTCTCTTGGTGTTGTTCACGGGGAAAAAAGAACCATTTTTTGGTACCATAGTTTTTTTTTTGCGGGGACCATGATTCTATTTTAGTCAAGATATTATAAGTAATCCTAAATCACCCCTTATCTAAATGTTTTTCTTAATACCAAACTTACCTTCCTTAATTAAATGTATTAATTCAATGATTAATTAGTTGTTATTAATGATTAGTGATTAGTGATTAGTATGATTAGTAATGATTAGTTACCATTAGAAGTTCTATTATAAAATATTGAAAAAAAAATTTGCGAGCAATTTTTTTTTTTTTTTGCGATTAAGTTCGGTCACCCATATTTATGACCAAATACGAACTTAATGATTAGTGATTAGTATGATTAATAATGATTCGTTACAGTAAGAAGTTCGGTTATAAAAAATTGAAAATTTTCCTTGCGATCAAACCGAACTCTATATTTGGTGTGACCATTAAATAGTTCGGTTATAAAAAAATTTAAAACTTTTTACAATAAAACCGAACTTAAAGTTCGGTTAAGAAGCTTTTTTTTTGCGACGTAACCAAACTAAAGTTCAGTTGGGAAATGTTTTTTGCAACTAACCGAACTATTAAGGTTCGGTTGGGAAATGTTTTTTGCTACTAACCGAACTAAGGTTTGTTGGGAAATGTTTTTGCAACTAACCGAACTATTAGGGTTCGGTTGGGAAATGTTTTTTGCTACTAACCGAACTATTAGGGTTCGGTTGGGAAATGTTTTTTGCGACATAACCGAACTAAGGTTCGGTTGGGAATTGTTTTTTGCGAAATAGCCAAACTGTTCTTCATGTTCATCATTTCCATTAGGTTTGGTTAGTTCGACAAAGTTTTTCACATAATTCCTAGCTGAACTTCTCTCTGCAACTTCCATTTTCAACTCATTTTGATGGTTAATACTCATTTTTCAATCGAACGAGGAACGTCATACAAAGAGAGAAGAAGAAGAGGATAAATTTTTTTTCAAAACTAAAAAATTTCGATTCCCCCTATTTTTGATTTTGGTTAATAGATTCATTTAGATTAGATATATATGATTAGATTTATATAGTTATTAGGTTAGATTAGATATATATGATTAGATTTATATAGTTATTAGGTTAGTTTTAATTTAAATTAAAGTAAAAGGTAAATGTGTACTTACCTAACTTTAGGACACCCCTTATAAGTATAGGGAGGTTGGCCTAATAAGACCATGGTCCCTAAAAAATGGTTCAAAAAAAAGTCTTTATTTTATTTATGTGAAAACTACAGGGAGACTCATTCTTACACATTTCCCTACTGTGAAACCCGCCCCCACAAAATCTCACGGGCGCACCTAAAACCGGCCAACAAAATATTCGCAGGCCCAGAGTTTTCAAAATTCATTTATTTTCTTTTTTATTTCCCAGTTTAGCCTCAGTTTCAGTTTCAGTTTTAGAGATTTAGGCGCAGAGATTTAGATTCAGAGATTCAGTTTCTGAGAGATTGAGAAGGAGATAGAATACGAAAGAGAGCGAGAGCTGAGAGATTCAACTATCGATAGCTGAGAAGGAGCTGATTGAGATACTCGATTTACTCAGAAAAGATAATTCAAGCTTTAGCCTCACTTGTTCTGATCGAGAGATTGACTATCGAGAATTGTCCTTGATTACCGAGATTCAATTTACTCGGCAAGCTTTAGCCTCACTTTTCCATGATTACCGAGATTCAATTTACTCAGCAAAGCTTCATGTTTGTTCGTTTTTATTCCAATCTTGATTCTGATTTTTGTTTAATCTTGATTCGATTCTATGTTTTAGTTTCTGTAAGATTAGGATCTATTATTTTAGGTTTTCGAAGCTTAATTTAGTTTTTCGAATCGTTTTTTAGATCTGTTAAGCTTGTTTTTGAATTTTTGTTTATTTTCTAAGTTTTGAATTTATTAACATCAATGTAGATCTTTTCGATTCAATTTTTTTGTTTCGATTTCATGTTCTGATGTTGATATACCAATTTACTAGGTTTTGCTTCTGTTTTGTTGGATTTTTTATTTGATTTGTTTTTCCATTCTTATTTTTGATCTGTTATCTGTTATCGATTTTCATATCCTGTCGATTTCTCATCTGATTATGGTTAATGTAGATTGTTTGTTGTTGTTGATTTGATCTTTTAATTTTGAGTAAGAATTTTTGTGAAGCAATATGCAGGATAGATATGTTTGGTTTTTTCTCTTGTGTTTTGCAGTGTGAAAATGCCTGTTGGTAGTACACTAGATGTAATTCACTACTTCAGTGAATTCTTAGCACATCCTGTTGATGTTAACACAACTTTGGAGTCTTTGAAGACAGCCGTTTTCCATAAGTGGACTCGTTTATTACCGCATCATGTCAGATTTTCCTTTAATGATGGAAGCAAGTTTGTGTGAGTTGATTCTGATATTCTGCTTCAGTGTTTTGTATCTCGTTGCCACTATAAAGGTCATAAGAGCTTTGATTTACTTGTCGAAGTTGGCTATAATTCTTCCAGAAGTCGTAGTAGAGCTTCAAGTAGTCGTGTAATAGAACCTGAACCCGAACAAGCTATGGTGAATTTCCTTGAAGATGGTTTTGTGCCTGTTAACAAGGTTCTTAGGACTGAAAGTTGGGATAAATTACTTGGTGAAGTTGGTAAAGTGTTTTTTAGAGGTGTAGCAGAGGTACGTATCGTAGTGAAGAAATAAAAGTTAAAAGTTGGGAGTGTTCTTGTATATAAGAATAATGAACCTAGCAGGTTCTATGCAAAATGCTCAAAAGAAAATTTCCCTTGGGAGTATAAGGTTTGTGCTGTTGATTTTGAAAACAGGATGCTGAAGGTTAAGAAATATGAGAGAAGTCATACCTGTGGTGTTGGAACTGAAAGGCTTTTCCACAGGCTCAACAGTAAATTTGTTTCTAGTCTGATCAAGGATGAAATCCGAAGTGATCCGAGTTTCAAAGCATCTGATTTGGCAAAGTTTTTCAAAACTAGCTACGGGATCAATGTGAAATACTACCAAGCTTACAATGGAAGAGAGAAAGTGTATGAGGATATATTTGGTGATGAAGCCATGTCGTATTCGCATCTGTCATGGTATGTAGATTCCATTCGCAACATAAATCTTGGGAGTTTGATTGATTTTCAAGTTCAAACGGATGAACCTGAAGCGAACGAGGATAGTTCAGCTGAATTAGAAGATGAGGCACCTTCAAATAAGTTTGTGCGTTTTTTATTTCTTTCGAGGCATGCATCCATGGTTACCGTTATCTTCGCCCCATGGTTTATGTCTATGCTATACAGGGACATATAGAGGATGCCTCATGGCTGCAACCGCTATCAATGCTGAAAATGGTAATTTTTCTGATAATGCATCCTTTTTATATATGTGCATAATGTCTCATGCATTATTTATTTTTGCTTCATAATGTCTCATGCATTATTGTTTTCATTTTTCTGGTTATGCATCATTTCTGTTTTAGATGCATAAGACATTATACATTTTTTGTTTTAGGTGCATAATGTCTTATGCATTATGGTTTTCACTTATTGATTCCTTTTTATGCACATGCATAATGTCTTATGCATCATTTAGTTTAGATGCATAAGACATTATGCATTATTTGTTTTCACTTTTCTGGTTATGCATCATTTTTGTTTAGATGTATAAGACATTATACATTTTTTGTTTTAGCTGCATAATGTCTTATGCATTATTTAGTTTAGATGCATGAGCCATTATTCATTTTTTTAGTTGCACGTACTTCATGTAGACGCTGACTTGATTTTATATTTTTTTTTCTGTGCAGGCTTCTTCCACTAGCCATGGCCCTAGTACCTGGTGAAGATAATGATAACTGGGAATGGTTCAAGAGGAATTTGAGTAATGTTCTTGATCATGATCAAAGGCCAATCACATTTTTATCTGATCGTGCAGAAGGATTAAAGAGAGCGATTCCATTTTACTTTCCTGGAGCCTTTCATAGTTTCTGCTATTATCATCTTAAGATGAACTTACCTATTAATGCATCTGACGAAAGGTACGGTGTCGTTATTGATTCATTTCAAGCTGTTGCGTATGCTCTTAGTCCCGAAGGTTTCCAAACTGCCATCGCTACTATTAGGGGTATTGGTTGTGGTTGTTGACTATATTGAATATATCCCTCCAGAGAAGTGGTCAAATGCCTTTTTCCAGGGTTGTAGGTATTGTAGGACATCTTCTACTCTTGCTGAATCCTTCAATAGTTGGATGAAGGTATACAAGAAGCTCCCTGCAAATTCTCTTCTGGATCAGATAAGGAAGGATTGATGAGTATGATGTCAGAAAGGCGGAATACTGGTAATAGTTTCATAACAGTTCTCACACCGAAGAATGAAAATAAGATGAAGGCTCTTATTGATGAGGGTTTAACCTGGCTGGTTATACAATATTATACTCATGTTTATGAAGTGGAGGGAGGGGACAGTTCTCATAGTGTTAACCTTGAGGCAAGGACATGTACCTGTCAGAGGTGGCGCGTCTATGGGTTTCCATGTGTGCATGCTTTCACATCGATAACAATGTCTCGTTCTAATCCATATGATTTTGTTGAACCTTATTTCACTACTTCATACTTCAATAATGCCTACAGCCATGCAATTCATCCTATTCCGAACTATAACAGGCCTGAAGTTTATGAAGGTAATGATATTATCGATGTACCTGATGTTAGGAGGCCGCCAGGGAGACCACAAGCTAATAGGCATTTGAGCAGATATGAGAAGCCGCCCAGGAGAGCTATGCGATGTGGTAATTATTTTGATCTTGGTTATCATAACAAGCAAACATGTACGGATCCTACCTGTTACAAGAAGCCTCCGAAGCCGCCGAAGAAGCCTAAGGGAAGTTAAAAGAGACCAATTATCTTGTTTGTTTCTTCAGACTATTACTTTTATGTTTGAACCTTATTCATTTTTCTTTCATTAGTTTCTGTATTAGTTTTTATGAACAAGTAGTTTTTCTTTACTTAGTTTCTTTTTTTGTATTGGTTTTATGAAAAAATACTTTTTTTCACTGTGTGTTTTTCTGCTTCTATCAGATAATGTTTTTATTTTTATTCTTAAATGCATAATGGATTATGCATTAGTTTTTGATGATGCATAACGTGTTATGCATTAGTTTTTATGATGCATAACGTATTATGCATAATCTCTTATGCATTGTTTTTCGACGATGCACGATCTGTTATGCATTTATTCTTTTAAAGATGGCTGCATAACCACTCATGCAAATTCGGTTCCTTCATGCATCTGCATCTGCATAACAAGTCATGCACATTTATTTTATTAGGAATAACATGTTCTTCAGGTTTATTTTGTTGCATAACTTGTTATTTGGATGTTTATATGTAACCTGTTGTTCCTTCATTTTTATTGTAAGATTTATATCATAGTACAGTAAAAAAAAAATTGCAGCGAATAGAAGCATTGAAACCAACATTGATATATAATAAATATATATATAAACATCGACAAGATAACATAAGTTGTTCTGACAAGAACTACTGACTAAAGTTAAGTTTTTCATACCAACACATTACACATAACTACTGACTGAAGTTAAGCTTCACAGTAACTACTTTCCCATTAGTTTTCACTCCCAAGTTAAATTGCTCAACCTACCAACAACACACAGGTTGTTAAAACAAAGTTACATTTGAGCCTTTCTATTATGCACAGCTTCACATTGACGCGCAGCTTCATCATATTGACGCGCAGCATCATCCCAGATGTCTTCATTGGCATCTATCACCCAACTGTTTCCAAGATCCGTCAGCATTTTCAATACCAGACTTACTCTTTTCTTGTTGGCTTTTTCTACTGCATCTTCCTTTCCCAACTTCAGCCATTTGTCTCGGACTTGAGACTTCATGCTCATCTTCATATAGTAACATACAAATATGAGGCAGTCGGGGTTATGACCTTGTCCAGGAACAGTGCTGGTAAAAATATCCCTGTATACAAGTGGTTTCCTCTTTATATCCACGATTTTTGGTGATAGATTCAGTTCATCATATATTTGAATCAAATACGGCATACAAGCCTTTCCCATTATGATAGCTTGTTTCTTGCAGATAGATTTATAGCCTTCAAGACTGTTATAGTAGTTCCACTCACCCTCTGAAAAGTCATACTCTAACAATGTCCAATGTGTACCAGCAGGGTTTTCCTTTGTCATATAGTTCATTGGAATGAACATTTTCTCAACTTCAATAGGGAGATTCAAGATGAATTCTCCAATAAATTTGGCAATCCCATCTTTCTCTTTTGTTTTAACAAAGAACTGCAAAATAAATATTTTTTAGGAAAAAAAAAGTTAGTGGATGCAATTGAAAGGGTGCACAACAGGTGTAGGAAACAATGCTGAATAACTTGTTATGCAGTTCAATCTAGTTGCATAATATGTTATGTAGAAGTAATTATATGGGCATAAGATAATATGAAGTAATGACTTGTTATGTAGCAAAAGGATTTTATTTTTTTGACTTACCCTAACATCTGGCGTCATGAATGCAGACTCCGCATACCTATGTTCAACATTATCAACCATCTTTTCATTTTCCCGCTTCCTGAACAACCTATGACTGTAGTAGCGTACTACTTGGTCTTCTAAGTATTCATTGTTCATTAGCTGCCTTATTATATCTCCGTGAATCCGAATATCCCACAAGTACGTGTCTTTTCTTTCTCTGATACTCCAAGCTGAATTTCTGCAGATGACATAAGACATAATTGGTGAGATGTTTTATTCAAGTGACATGCGGCAGAACCATAAACTAGAGGGTTTTGTTATGCATGGTTTTTTTTTTAAAAAATAACTTGTTATGCATTTATTTCATAAGAAGCATAACTTGTAATGCATTGATTTCTTAAACAAGCATAATAAATATAACAACATATTTTTCAAAACTGAACATGCATTAAACATTGGAGATGCATAACATGTGATGTAGATATTTGAAACAATGCATAACTAACCATGCATTAAACATTGAGAGCTACATAACATATTATGCAAACAAGCATAAAGGTAACTTTGATGTACTTACAGGCTGTTGGCATTCTCAAAGTATGTCTCCAGTACTTCCATCATGGCTTGTTTTATTGTATCCTTGTAATCTTTAAAGCATTCCATTGTTTCCAGCGGAAGTAAATTTCTGAACGGCAAGCCAGCAGACGTACGAGGATTTTCTTCTTCAACTTTATTCTCATCAGGCTTGTCTTTTTGCTTCTGATGCTTCCCTGGCTCACAATCTTTGAGTAGTACACTGTTTGTCCTATCATTACATTCTGTCATTTCCTTGATTCTTCTTACCTTGCTTCATGGTTGCTTCCCATCCTCTTCTTCCTTGTTTGCTTTTCGCTTCACTACTGACTTTTTCTTCAATGGTGACCTCTTCAAAAATTTTGTTCTTGGTACAAACTCCCCTCCTACGTCTTCTTCCTAGAGATTCATGTAACCAAAATGTGTTAGATATAAACAGTTTATTATGAAATTAAGTAAATAGTTGATTAAACAACAAAAAAACAATATAGTAAATAGTTTATAGTTGATTAAAAATAATAATTAGTACATAGTTTATTCGACATTAATAAAAATACCATATAAAGATGTTATGTTTCTTTTCTAAAAGTTTTAAAATACAAAATCTGTTTATATTTTAGGTACCAGGTTTTGTGAAATAATCTCCATCTCAGCATCTTCATTATAGCCTTTTTTTCTCCAGCATCTTGTGTGTCACCAGGAGTTAAAGGATTCTCAACCACTATCTCCTTCTCTGCATCAACAACCATCTCAACAGCTACTTGTCGTGGCTTTTCAGCCACTGGATCTTCTGGTTGTTGCGGTTCTTCAACTTGATGTTGTGGTATCTCAATAGCGGGTTGTTGCAGATTTTCAGCTTGATGTTGTGGTCCACCAGCATCATCTTTAGTTGCAGCAGCAGGTTGTGATAAATGCAGATTAAATGTGGGCACCACATATTCTTCTGCTTTCTTCTGAGTTTCTGGAAGAATGTCATCATCACCACCGGCCAAAAAGTCTATTTCCTGTGCTTCAAGTCTTTTTTGTGTTGTTGCTATATTTGGTGTTGTCTCCAATTCCACTTGAGTTTATGTTTCCTTGTCGTCGCTGGAGATATTAACAACTTTTTCCATGTCCATGAACTTGAAAGGTGAAGATTGGATACCTTGACTAGCCGTTTGGTCTTGGATATCGAGTCTGATAACTTCTGGCCCAGATTCTTGTGTAGGTGGTTCAGTTGAAGATATCAGATCAACAAGAGTCTCATTCCTTGGCAAGTTTTGGCTCAGTGGGTCGCTTGGCTCAGCTGATGATACATTGACACTAGGTCCACCTGACGACTCCTCCTGCACTTCTATGTTGCCACAATTAACGAGCAATTCCTTCACGTAATTATACAACTTTTCATTGAAGTCTACTCCACTTTGTCTATTCCTCTCCTGAGTCTGCTTCATGTCTTTCATCTTTGCTTCAATGATCTGCAACCTTACTTCAGCACTATCGGGGGGACACGTTTCTTGTTCAATGATCTTAATCGCATCCAGAAATGCTTCTCCATACTTGTCCCTGTTCTCTTCAAGATTCATTGTGACGAGATCATATATCTCTTTCCTTTTTCTTGGTTTTCTTGGTTCACAGAATTCCATCTCCATTGCAGTGTACTCATCTCTAAATTTCTCATTATACTGCAACATGATTAATGACACTCATCAAAGGAATGCATAACAAATATAACAACATTTTTTTATATGCATAACCTGTGATGCAGCTAGTCTAAACAATGCATAATTAGTCATGAATTTAATATTGGAACTGAATAATATGTCATGCATTGATTTGTTAAGGTGCATAACTTATTATGCATTTAAAAACACAACCCTTCTTAACTCCATTTCAATATTGAAAAAGCATAACCGGTCATTCATTCATATATTGGGATGCATAACATGTTATGCATTTATTTATTAAGGTGCATAACTTGTTATGCAGTTATCATTTCTTGCTAACGTAACTTATTATGCATTCATTTTTTGCTCTTCACGTAACTTATTATGCATTCATTTTTTATATTTAGAAATACTGTCATAGATGCATGAAGGTCAATTATAAATCATGAAATGTTCACAAACATGTACCTTTAAGAATGTAATATTCTTCTTGAGAATTGCTTTCTTCACTGCTGCCAAGTCCCACTTCGCAGCTCTCGGTGTAGCATTGGAACTGACCTTCACGATGTCGGATGATATCTCATCTATGTTAGAATGCTCAGCCAACCAAAGATGCAAAAAATAATAACTAATAAGATATTTTGTATCCAAGAAAGTACTCCCTCCGTTTCACAAAAACAGTCCGCTTTTGACTTTCTCAGAATATTAAGGAGACCATACTATTTTACTTGACTACCCTTAGTTACTTACCTATTTTAATTTAATAAAAATGCTAGTAATAAAGACTATCCAAAATTGTTGTGAGAATTATAAATACGAAATATAAAAGGAAAATTTAAAAGATATCGAATTTATGAAGTATAAAATTTATAAGGAATTTAATTTTTAGAGTTAAATGTATGTTTTATTAAAATGAATGAATGATATATTTGTTTCCTCAACTATACTAATTTCTTTAATATTTTAGATTGGGTCACGTTAAAAATGGATTTATGATTATAAAGAATCCAAGGGTATATTAGAGAGTTCATTGAAAAAGTATGACTATAAACACAAGCTGGACACAATTTTGAAAATAACGAAAAAGGAATAGAGGACGGTCTTTCTGAAACAGAGGGAGTAATATTTATTGACAGATATTATGAAAGTAAACAAAAAACTAACTCACAAGAGAATATATAGTGCAACCACTGCAATTCCTGATATGAAGATTGTCTCTTTTTACAGTCTTGATTCCCTCAATCAGGTGTTCATGAATAAGATCAGGAAAAGAGACAGAGTCCATGGTTTCCAAATCCTTAACCAAACCAACATACGAAACGTCTAAATTGTCTCCACTTGAACGACAAAAGAACAAGACGACTAGCACGTAAAGGCAGATAAGGCAGACAACTTCCTATTCATGACCTTTCTTATCAAGTTTTTCCAACACCAGCCTTTCAATATCATTTATCCACACCTTTGTTACCCGTGCTGATAAATCCTGGCTTTGTTTTGAATGAGAATTGCTTGACGAGGGGATGTGACTGAGTCAGCTCTATCTCTGCCTTCGAAGTCAGAATATCATTTCCTCTGTCTCCTTCAATTCTTGGAATCAGAAATGTAACAACAAGCTCACTATACGTTGATGCTATGGACTTGTTTTCAGACAACTTGAATGAATGTTGATTCAAATCTTCATGGTCATATGATAGAAAGACTTCATCCATCAGCTTGTTGCTCTTACCATCCAAGTATGCCATGTTTGCAGCATATAACCAGTTATAGAACTTTCCAAACACACATGCATTCATCATGTTATTCTGCAACGGATTCAAACCACCTCTGTCTTTTATATTACTAAAAAAGTGACCTACCCTAAGGAAACCTGCTCTATAAGTACCTCCTTGAACTGCAGATTTGGTTTTAGGTTTAACTGCATAAACAAAAGAACAACACATTTTTTATATGCATAACCTGTGATGCAGCTAGTCTAAACAATGCATAACTAGTCATGCATTTAATATTAGAACTGGATAATATGTCATGCATTGATTTGTTAAGGTGCATAACTTATTATGCATTCATAGTTTTAAATAAGTTATGCACCTTAACATTTTATAACTGCATAACCACACATACCTCTTTCTCAGGCATCTGCATAAACCATTATGCACATCTTTTACCATGCGTAATCTGTCATGCACTACTAGTTAATACTACATAAATAAACAGTTGAATGCATAACATATTATGCATATTTTTTAAGAAGGCACAATATGTTATGCATTTGTTTTTTTTAACAAGCGTGATTGTTTTACATACAAACAAGCAGGTAAATGATAAGAGAAGTTTATTAACTGATGCACAACAGGAATAGAAAGGAATTCAACGCACCTTGTTTATAGACAACACATTGCTTATTAGATTCTTCTTCTTCTTCCTCTTCACTCTCGGATCTTTCGATTTGCTTGTTCTTCATCCTTTTCTGGTCTTTCGATTGTTTGGGTTCATGTCTTTTTCTTTTCTTCTGATGATCAACAACTTGCCTCACTGAAACAGACCAAATCAATATTGAAACAAATCAATGACACCAATTAAACAATATATCACACAGAAGATACCACAAGCAAATCTTACCATCTTCGGCATCCTCATTGTCTGTATCATCACCCAGTACTTCCTTTGGCGCAGCATTCTTTGCTTTCTTTTTTCCCTTAGTAGCTTTTTCAGGCCTAGGTGATACTTGAGGTGACACCTGATATTTTAATCTCTGCGACTTCCTTGACAGGGTTGCTTCAGGATCTTTTCAACACACAAATAAATAAGCTATTCATATTAAGTTATGCAGTAACTTTGGTAAACTTAGGTTATGCAGTAACTTTGGTAAGCAGAACCTGTTATGCATCTGCATAACAAGTTATGCACATTTTTCTACAGAATTTTGTTATGCAGATGAATCACAGACACACGAAGGAACGTCAATGCATACCCGCGACTTTTCTTTTCTTCTTCGCAGCGTCGTGCTTTTCCTTGGTTCTTGTCTCCTTTTGTTGATGGTCACCAACTGTTTCCCCTTTTTGCTCTTCTAGGTTATCATCATTAGCAGGTAAAAATGATGTTAAAATTTAAATAGATGAAAATTAAAAAGCAACACTTAAAAATGGGTGTTATGCAGTGTTTTTGTTTTGTAAGCATAACCTATCATGCATTTGCATAAAAACTTACACACATTAATTTGATGTTGCATACCCTGTCATGCATCTGCAGAACAAGTTATGCAGCTTTATGTTATGCAATTTTTTTTTATGCAGAATCAACACATCAATTAGTGAGGATGCATACCAGAGACTTCCAATCTTATCTCAGCATCCTTCTTTCACTTCTTTTTCATCTTTACCAGTGTTTGGTCACTATCACTTTCTCCTTTTTCATCTTCAACATCTTCAGGATTTATGATGAAATCAAATAATGGGTAAGTTATAGAGCAAAGACATTAGGGGTAAACATATTTAGGATGAAAATTTCACCAGAAACAATTTTCTTCTTAGATTTGTTCTTCTTTTTGGGATTTCCGGCTTCTGGTTCATCATCGACTTCTTGTACAACAAAACTTAAAATTAAAAAAATAAATGGAAAAAACAAATCAAAACACAAACAGATGAAGTAATTGCTGAATCTCACCATTTTTTTCTTTTTCTTCGACCGAATTTCTCCTTCGTCTTCAACATCAAGAACAAAAGTTAAAATCGAAAAAAAAAATCTACTGAATGCATGTAAGAATACATCGATTAGAACTAGTTTTAATAGTTTTTTTCTTCTGTTTCGATTTCTGAAGACGCGTTTTCGAAGGTGTTTCATCCATTAAATTGATTTCTGATGAACGTGTTTTCGTTTTCTTATGAACTGTTTTAAATGATTTTTAGGGTTTGATCAACTTCAATCATCGGTTTTAAATGATTGATTTGTTTGAATGATGTAAAAGAAAATCTTTGCAGATCCGTTACAGTGTTTATGGAGGAATATGAATAGATTTTGTTCGAATCAGCCGAACCAAAATTCGTCAGTTACAGAGTGAAGTTCGGCTGACAACTTTTCATCCGAACCCCAGTTTTTTGAAAATATACCTAGGTTCGGCTGAAAAGTTATCAGCCGAACTGTTCATCTGTCGGTAGATTTGGGTTCTGAAAATTAAATTTTTTGACAAATTCAACTTATAAAAAGAAATTAAACCTCGTATAAAAGTCTACATATGATTTGAATCACACATTTTGGTCACTTCTAATCACTAAAATCTCAAAATTCAAAACTCAAGTTTTTTTCTCACTTCTTCTTCTTCTTCTTCTTCTTCTTCCTCCTCCTCTCGAAAATCCCAATTATCTCACATAAATTTGATTTATCTACTAATTCACCACTAATAATATAATTTTTAATCCTTAAAATTCCTAGCTAATCAAATCAAATCATAATCATTACCACCAATTATATAAGGATAGTTATGCCATTATCAAAAAGGGTGGATAAGGGGTGATGTTGTTTTTTATTTAGTGACCCTATTTTGGCATTATTTAGTATGCCTCAAAAAAATTCAGTATGCCCTAAAATAGGTTTCTTAGTTTTGGTAGTAGATTTTTTTTTTGGGAAAATTAGGCTAAGGACCAACCCATGGATAACCCATAATATGAGGCCCCTAGTTAAAAGAAGTTGATACCCTCATGCATATTGTCAAGCCCATAATTAAATAAAATTTATATTTAGACCCAAAATTTTCAAAATATAATGTGATGATATTCCCACCACCTCCGACCACCACAACCACCACCAACCACCTCCGACAGCCACCGCCACCAACCACCTCCAACAGCCACCTCCGACCATCGCCTTCGACCGCCACCGCCACCAACCACCTCTAATCACCACCAACCGCCTCCGACCACCACCAACCCCCTCCGACCACCTCCGACAACCACCACCGACCAACCATCCCTGCCGCCGCCGCCGACACCACCACCTCTGACCACATGCATATTGCAAGTGTATCTGGAAGTTACACATGCATAAAAATTGCACATTCATGTTATGTATTCAAAAGTGTGTAACGAGAAGTTACACATGCATATGGCATGTGTATCCCGAAGTTACACATGGAATGTGTAATAAGAAGTTACACATGCATATGACATGTGTATCCACAAGTTACACATGCCATATGGCATGTATAGCCAACAGTTACACATCAGGAAAAAAATATACGAAAAAGATATGTATTGCTTTAATATTCATTTACAATAATTTTTCTAAATTTATCTATTAATTGGCTGTTATTGAATAACCTTTATATCCCATTACAGATTGTTCCTTCCCTTCTTGTCTTCCTCATTACAAAATGCTTCCATATCTGTAACAAAATAAACATCCATGAAATTAGATTGGATGAACAAAAAGAATGAAATAATATTACAGAACAACTACAAGTAGAGTAATTAGGAGTTACACATGCATATGAATAGTGTATCTTTGAGTTACACATGTGTCTCATTAGTGTAACTAGGATTTACACGTGCGTCTGACTGGTACAATGAGAGTTGCACATTTATAACCTTTATATCCCATCAATTAGCAAATGTAACTAGAAACTATACATCTAATTGGCATGTGTAGCTACCAGTTACACATGTATCTAATCAGTCTAATAATCAGTATTATCCTTCTCTAGTAACATTTACATTTTGTTTAGTTTGTTTAATTCTTCAAAAAATACAACAAAATTATAATAAGGCACAAGGATGAAATTTTTACATTTTTGACAAGCAACTGTTGTTTAAGGTAGATTCTTGATAAGCCAACACATAAATTGTCCAAAAAGATGCCTTATTTAAGGTAGATTCTAATAATCATTAAGAACCTTATTTTTTTGAAACTTCATTTGGTCAATTTTATCCTAGCAATTGAAAATATAAGCACTGCAGGTATACTTTGCTTCATGTCTTAGCAACTGAAACTCAGAAACTTGCACTCATGGAAAAGCATTATAAGATTATATTGAAATAAATTATAAATGAACACTTATCTTTTGCAGAGTGTACTAAAAGTTGCTCTTAGTTATGCATTATTAATTACTGTGTATTCAAGTATCCAACTTAGGAGGTACACAAGTATAGATTGACTTAAAGGTAATTAGAATCACATAACATGTTGCTTATCTGTTTGAGCAAGATTGTTACTGAAACTTGAAACACTCAAGTATGTTGAAGGATGAACTTCAAGACCTACATCTGTGTATATAAATGATCATTAAAATTGAAGTCCATCCTTAACACATAGACTTTATATCCTATTCAATTGGCATGTTTATCTACAAGTTACACATCTAATATTAGCATGTGTAACTAGTATCTACACATCCATTTAGCTTGTGTACCTAGAAGTTACATGTAATTAGAAAATGTAACTAATAGCTACACATCAAAAAAACGTCAGTAAGGATACAAACCTGAAACCAGATACGGAAAGATGAAAGTCAAGTTATCAAGATCACTTACAGAACCCCACGAGGATATCAGTAAATTGTACCAACAGATGGATCGTGTCAAATCCATAATAATTGTTTAACGAATCAGTAGTAGTACTAGTACCAACACTACTTACAATTTTCCTGATGAACCTGCCGTCTTTGCAACTTCCTTCCAAGATATGGATCGTGTCAAAGCCATTGTTACAGTGAACGTAGAAAGATGAGGTCAATTCATGAACTATCGCATCCTCTACAAGGTGGTTAATTAACAAAGACATTAAACAAGTGTAAAATGGAAAATGAGTTACTAAATGCTATATATAGTTACATATTCAACAAAGTAGATACAATACTCGGCATTCTACACAATCCTCCACCACTCACACTACCTCCAATTACAATACCACCATCAGCATCATCGCCTCTTATGAACCAGAGAAGATCTTTCATATTAATAATTTTACCATATGTATTTTTGTAAAATGCCTCATCCAATTATTTCTACCTACACATCCCAACAATTCCAAGAATACTAGTTATATATCCAAATGAGAAGAGAAAACTTAACAACGAAGACGTCACAACTATCAAACCAAATACAAAAGCAATGATAAAAAACCCTTCATCTTTCTTCTCGTCTAAACACTATTAAAAAAATTATACACACCAAAAGATAGATGTGTATTCTGCAGGTACACAAGTAATATGGCTTGTGCAATTAGCAGTTACACATGCATATATCTTGTGTAGCTTGAACTTACACATGCTTATGACATGTGTAAATCACAGTTACACATCCATATGACTTGTGTACTCGACAGTTACACATCCATATGACTTTTATGCTCAACAGATCAATTATTGAACTTATATAATTTTACCAAATGCCAGTAATTGACTAAGACTAAAGAGTAGAATAGTAAATCGTTTTAAGTTTCTATTAGAAATGTATATATACGGAGATAAAGATTACGGTTCCGAAAGTCAGATTAATAAATACATAAACCAGAACTACTAAAGACCAAGGCCGAAAGAGTACAACAATAAATACATAGGTTCACTTTATACTTTCATAATGTGAGTGAAATCTATAATAGAATTAAATAAAATTTCATAGGTATTAAAATTAAGTACCTTGAAGATTAGAATTTAATCCACAATTAGTCAAGTACTTTGCAAGTGTCTATCCTGTACATTGCTACCACTTCTTAGTGAGGAAGAAAGAGTCTGAATTTCTGTTCGGAGTCCTCCATCAGGAAGCTACTTGCAACAGCATCAACAAGTACTTGATGGGTTAATAAACGACTCACTTTGTGATACTATAATAACAAAAGGTGTTCCCATGGTACCTGCACTATATATATACATTAGTGCGACAACAATTGGTGGTCCTGAATGTTCTTCAGTTGATCCTTGAAGAAAACAACCAATGTTTGCTGTAAATGACACGAATAACTGCTTAACAAGGAAAAAACACTAATTCCTAAGGATGAATAGATTACAGATAACTAAGATAAATGACAATACATATTTTGTTAAAAACATGGAAAGTCAGTTATCTGTACAAAACACCACATACACAAACTATCAAATATTAAGTAATAGAAAATATAGCCAATGACTGTATGTCTGCAACACATCTTACTGTATCTACATTATGCAAAAACTCAAATTCACCGTAGAATAAACTGAAATCAGCTAATTACCTGTGATTGATCCTCTTTCGTCTGAATTCCTTCTTCAACATCCCCATCAACATCATCACCAGCACCATTATAAAAAATCAACCAAATCAACATTATCACCACCACCATTATCAAAAATCAAACCTTATAAAATCGAACCTAAACAACAAAATCAACATAAGAAATACAATAAACAACACGTACCTAGATCCAAAATGCGAGAATAGATTGATTCAAGAAAAATCCTGTTGTTCTCTCCTTCATCTAAATGGAATCAATCAAAACAAAAATCAAACACTAATAAAATTAAGAAAAGATAAGTAAGAATGAGGAAAACTTATTAACTCAAATCGAAAACGCTACTAGAAGTAGCTTCAACAACAAAGATAAAAGCAAATCGATCTAAATCTGTAACTTAAAAATAAATATCAAAACATAAATAAAAGAGAACGACGAATGATTCAAACAATACCTGAGATATCTTCGAAACAACCGTAATAACCAGACTAAATTGATGAAGATCAAACAGATCGATTGAAGTTTTCAGTTTTTGATATTTATGAAAATATTTTTTGAACTTTATATTGAGATCTATCAATTAATAGTTTAGATTGAATTAAAATGATTGCAACAAAAGAAATTTACCTGTTCAATAATTTCCAGTGATGAAGTCTTCTCGATCTTTCACTGCTGATGACTTTCTCGATCTTCTTTACCATCAACAAAGAACTCATTCAAGCAGAGATGAAACCATAAATTAACTGATGATCGTCTACTTAATCTACTTATCAAATTGATTCAAATCGATTTCTCCTCTTCGATTGATTTCATATTCCAGAACAACAGAGTTGTTCGAACTAAGTTTCAGAAATCTTTATTGAATCTCCGGGAAGCGAAATCTTAAGATCTTCAACGACGAATGATTTTTACGAAATTTATATTGAATCAAACTGATTTGAAAAGTGAAAAATGAATCGTAGAAAACCCTAGGAATGGTTTTCTCTAAAGAAGAGAGAGAGAGGCAAGAGAGATAAAGAAAATTGAGGAATGAATGGATCTTGTGATTTTTCTCTTGTATATATTGAAAAGGATAAAAATGACATTACGAAAATGGTACTTTATTATCAAGCCCTGAAAATGAAAGTTTTGGGCCTAGTAGTATCAAAATCTAAAAGTATGGAGCTGGAGAGAAGGATCCATTTTGTGGGGCTTGTATATGTTGAACCCATATAGTAAGGGGGTTATAGTATTTTTCACTTTTTTTTTTTGATAGAAAGGATGAAATTTTATTGCCTCATATTAGAGGGATGAAAGATATCATAAGAAAAAAGGCTATTAACCTCAATTGTCATAAGCTTCTATAGGAGATGATTTTTCACGAACTGACTTAGCTATATGGCCAGCTACTTGGTTATCATCTCTACTGACAAAGGAAAAATTACAATAATCAAAACTGGAAACTAAATATTCTCAGGATTAAGCCGCTACACAAAATTACACCAACTTCTTATAGTTGAGACCAAGCAACTAAACATATAGTTCACCTAGTTCCGTATGTATTCCCACACCTCCAACCTATGAATAAGTTACGTACTTGGAACAATTCCTTTGGATCGTATTCCAAACAGTAAAGGAACAACAAATATGTTTGGTATCAACTCTCTTCAACCAAGTGATGTAAGTTCGACAAAGGCTCTTCTGTTTATCTCAATAAACTCTTTCGTCAGGTTCTTAGGTCTATCTTATGTTCAACTACCGAAGTAATTGTTAAGATTTTGAAATCAATACTTTTAATCACAAAGAATGGTACTGATGCCGATCTACACAACTAATCAATCCAATCTACCACAAGGATAAACCGATTATAGTTGTATCCTCTTATACCGAAACAAGTATTGTGCACACCAAAGATTATGAACCCCAAATCAGAAATCTTCAATATCTTCTTTGTCTTAAAATCTTCTTAGATCTTCAATAAACGCCTGCACACAACAACTTGAATCTCTTGTGATCAATCACGCACAGAACGTAGCCTGTTAACAATGGATTATCACAGGATCGTCTTTAGCACTAACAACAGTCTAAAGATCCATGTCGAAACTTTGATCTAGTTTGAGTGAATCTTATATCAGAAGAGAAGATTCTCAAGCATAAACAAACTAGGTGCAATCAAAGTTCAACCACCGTTAGTCAATCAAATCAATCGAAAACACAAGATAAACCGCAATTATCTGGTTTCCCATCAACGATACTAATAGAGATTCTCAATCCCAAAGAAGACTTTAAACTGAGCGGCCGTAAGATATTTCTCCTAATTAGGTTACTCTCCTCTCCGAATAGGTGACTTCACCAGTAACAACACAACCGAGGAAGTTTTTTATCACGAAGGATTAGTTTGCTAGAAATGCAAACTTCAAGTATTTATAGACAAGGAAGTTTGGACAACAAGGAATTTCCAAAACCAAAAACATTCTCAAGATATTCATTAAAGCACAAATTCGGTTTCCATAATTCCTAAAAATGCTCTGTCCAAAATAATGACCGAAAATCTCTTTGGAAAATCTTTAACTAGTAAATGCACACTACTAATTCTTATTTTCCTAAAATAAAATTAAGACCTCAATTAAAAGATTCTTAACTTATTTATGTTTCGATCCTGGGATTTTCTTCCTTTAGCTATTAAGGAATAACTTTGAACAATCAAAGATAAACATTACTGCTTGTGTTCAAAGTATGTCGACATACTTACTTTGTAATTCCTCTTTCATACTTACAACCTTGAAACCGATTTGCCACACTTTCAAACAAGTTTAGAATTGGTTCATCTGATTTTCAAGAACTATGTGATTGATCAAGAACACTCAATCACAAATCATGGGTTTAACGGTTCTACCAAAACAAGTTTCGGTTCTACCTCCATGTGAGTACTGTGCATAGTCACACTAGCTTTCCAAAATTCGGTTGAATAGGTACTAGGATCGGTTCCCCACATATATATGGTATCTAACTTATATGTGTTGCACATGTCCATAGGATCGGTTCCCCTTTGCCTAAAAACGTGTTGCACATGTCCATGGGGTCGGTTCCCTTTCTGCTACAAACTTGCTGCACCTCATACAAGGATCGATTCCCCTTTGTGATGTGTTGTCACTTCTTACTAGGATCGGTTCCCCTTTACCCAGATTTGGTCATACACAAATCACAAACTCGATCATACCATCTCAGGTGATTACTTAAGATCGGTTTCACTAATAAAAGTCATACCAATACATAAGTCAGGCCTTTGTGAAGAGTTTTACCAAGAACACAAACAAGTAATGAGAGGTTATACTAAATCACACATATTGGTTGTTCACAAGATATGCAATGAATAACAATACCAATAACGCCTGACGATTTCCTTTTCGGTTCATAAACAAGTTTATTAACTTACTTCCTTAAAACACATGTAAAACATTGTTTCCTAGGATGAAATCCTCACCTCATACCCATACATAATCACAATAGCATCTAAACGATTATGTCGATGTCTTATCTAAAAAGTTTAATGGTTAAGCAATAAACCTCGTATTGTATTCCTTACTATAATGTCTATCTAGAGTGTTCATGCTTCGCAGTTGTTTTTCAATATGCACGACTCGAAAGATACGTTAGGGAATGAAACAGTTCAAGTTAAATATCACTAACCTCAAGTGGAAGGATGATGTTGTCGTTGTAGCTTCTTACTTCTTCAAGTCTACGCAATACTTGTAATGTCTCATATCCTAATACGTTCAAGCTAACCTATACGAAGTTGACTCTAGTACATAATCAAGCGACTCTTAAAATGAGTTTTGATTCACTAAAATATAACAAAAAACTTGACATACCAACACTTGGTGGGTTCAACCGAGCTATGCTCTAACACCTTTAATGGTAGGGAAAAGGTTTACGAGTCCATTTATGGTAACGATGTGATTTCATACTCGCACTTGGTGTGGTATATTGATGTTATAAGGGAAACAAACACAGGTAGTGTGATGAATTTCCAATATGATCATGCAAAGAAACAATTCTAACGGGTTTTCATTTCATTTGGTGCATGCATCCAAGGGTACCGGTTTTGTCGGCCATTGGTCTGCTTGGATGGTACTTTTCTTATTGGTAGATATAGAGGTTGCATGATGGCTTCTACCGGGATCAGTGGTGATCATAGTATGTTTTATGTTTTTTGAAACACTGTAACTGACTGATAATTGAGAGTTACACATGTTGAACTGAGAGTTAGACATTTGTTTATTCTCTTAGATTTACAGTTACACATATTTATAGCATCTGTAACCTTATACTACATATTTGGTTAGGGTGTGTAACTTCTATTTATATATAGTTTTCTGTTTTTGTGTAACTATTTTGTTTCATTTCAGAGCACTTGTAGGATTTTTTCCACATGTTATGACACTAGTTGACGATGAGAATAACGACAACTGGGAGTGGTTTTTAAGAAATTTGACGAAAGTTGTTAGTGATGTGAGACCGATCACCTTCCTTTTGGATCGTGCTAATGGACACATGTGTGGTGTTCCACTTGTCTTTCCATATTTATACGATAACTATTGCTACCTATTAGAGCATTGCTCGGTCGAACTCGCATGCGTTGCTATCTCAAGCATGTTTGTCAAAGTTAGTGATCAAAACTATAAGTCATGATTTGTAGTCAACTATAGCTAAGTCTCGGACTACGATATAAAGTGTAGTTGAGCTCAAGAACTCCATGGAAATCATCATACAAGACGAAGGGCTACTCAAGGAACTGGTGGATCTTCATCGACTAGAATGTATATGGAGACTTGAACTTATCTATCACTCAAAAGTCTATCTACTCTATCTCCTATTTTGAGACAAAAGTCATTTTGCTATATAGACTTTGATTATACACATTTGCTATTTCGAGCCGAGTTTATCTCGCCTATCTATTTCTCGAAATATGTGTTGGTAAGATTTTGCTTTGGCCAAGTTCATCTTTATCTAGTGACGAAAGCCATGTTATGTTTTAATCACTTTGAAAATTGCTCTGAAAAAAAATGGTTTGTGAGTAACAACTATATAACTTCCTCTGAGAACGTTTCAATGATTGAAATGAGAGTTTAGATTATATAACCAATGATGGGTATAAGCATTGTGTGGTAACATATATATATATGTATAAGTCCTTTTTCCTTGAACCGAAGTTTGTGAAATTTGTTGATCAAGAGAACCGGAATAGTGGCGTGAGCTAAGTTCGCGAATTGGCGGAAGTTCTCGACCCGAGAATATCTGCTGGAGTTTGTGAACTCCTTCCAGGAACTTAAGTCCGCGAACTAAGTTTGCGAACTTGAGTTGGTTATATCTAAAAATGATTGTTTGTGAACTTATTCATATTAACTAAGGAATGCTGAATGCAAACCGTGGCTATATAGTTCATGAACCAATTAAGAACATGGTTGATATGAAAATGCTCATATGGCTAACCATTGGCTAACTATTATTGAAAACAAATGTTCATGTTAGGGTACGGTTACATAAACCCAAAATAGTACATTTTATTTGTGTGTAACAAGCTAAGTTTTCGATCTAACGGTTGAAAGATATTAGCTTGAATCCAATCAGGTTTTCATCTAACGGTGAATATTGGATGCTTTGTTACCAAGCTAACATTGATTGCAAACCCTGATTTGAAAGACTATATAAGGGAGAACTCTAGCAACTGGGAAACCTAAACCCCACACCTCCTGTGTGATACTAGTTGTATTAGCTAGAGTCGATTCTCCTTTAACCTTTGGTTTCTTCTTAAAAACCAGGTTAACGACTTAAAGAATTCATTGGGATTGTGAAGCCAGACCGATACTATTTTCTGGTAGTTGTGTGATCTGATCTTGCTGATTCTATCGTGTTGAGCACAATCATAACAATTGGCTTGAGATCTTTATCTCTGATAGGCAAGATAGAAAAGTAGTCACAAACATATTCGTCTCATCGTTTGTGATTCCACAATATCTTCTTTCGCCGCGTCGATTAAGATTATTGTGAGGTGATTGATAATACTAGGCTGTTCTTCGGGAATATAAGTCCCGGTTATCAATTAGTTCCTGTTCACCTTGATTTATCAAAAGACGGAACAAAAACTTGTAGGTTTATCTGTGGGAGACAGATTTATCTATTCTGTATACTTTTCTGTGTGATACATATTTGTTTATTATAGTCTTCGACTTTGAGTCGTAGCATCTCTTAGTTGTGGGTGAGATCAGCTAAGGGAATCAAGTGCGTAGTATCCTGTTGGGATCAGAGACGTAAGGAGCGCAACTGTACCTTGAATCAGTGTGAGATTGATTGGGGATCAACTACAGTCCAGACCGAAGTTAGTTTGTAGTAGGATAGTGTCTGTAGCGATTTAATACAATGTGGTGTTCAATCTGGACTAGGTACCAGGGTTTTTCTGCATTTGCGGTTTCCTCGTTAATAAAATTCTGGTGTCTGTGTTATTTTTATTCCGCATTATATTTTGTTATATAATTGAAATATCACAGGTTGTGCGTTTGAATCAATCAATCGGAAATCCTACCTTTGGTTGTTGATTGATCTTTGAACATTGGTCTTTGGTAGCGTTCAAGTGATTTCTCTTGTATTCAATTAGGCTCGCGGATTTCTATTTGCTTGAGTAAGAATTGAATCAAAAAAGAGAGATATAACTCATTGATATACTTTATTAAGATTGAGTCTTATTGATTCTCTTGAAAGTATATTGGAGTTTGTCCATACAAATTGCTAAGCGAAATATTGGGTGTGGTTGTTGTACCCCCGCTTTTTCACTACCACCATTTGAAGAATAATCTTCCCAACGCTGGATCAGATCCTAGGTATACGCTTGTGCTTGACCATTTCCAAGAAGCGACATACATCTGAAAACCATGTCGTGGCCACACAGAAAATTAGAGATTTGAATTGTGATTAGGTGGATGATTACATAAATGACATTCCACCTGAATCATATGCGATTCATATTTCAAAGGATGTCGGTATGAACGCACATCTAGGTCTCTTGCAGAATCATTCAATAGCTGGATTCTGATTCACAAGAAGATGTCTCCCCCTGTTCTTCTAGATCAGGTTAGTATATTGCTTGTTTCTGTTTTTGTTTTGTTTCTTAGTACATTCATAAGTTTTTATTTTTCATATTAGGATGAAAGTAATGGTAATGATGGCTGACCTTCGTGAGGATGGTGCTAAGATGTTGACTCCACTAACTCCAAAGTACGAGAAAAAGCTTAAGGCTCTTGAAGATGAAGTTTTGGCTTGTGTTAGAGCATAGCTCGGTTGAACCCACCAAGCGTTGGTATGTCAAGTTTGGTTGTCATATTTTAGTGACTCAAAACTAATCTAAATTCGCTTGATTGTATATTAGAGACAACTTCGTTTATGTTAGACTAGAAAGTCTAGGAATGTGGAGACATACAAGTATTACTCGAAGACCCGAAGAACGTGAATAATTAACGAGATACAACGAAGATATCATCCTTCCTCTTGAGGTTCGCAATATTGACTTGAACTGTTTCATTCTTAGCGTATCTTTCAAGTCATGCTATATTGAAAACATAACTGCGAAGCTGTGTATTGGATATATTACTCTAGTAGTGAGACATGATCACATGATCATAGTATTAGGGAATTAGACTACGAATTATAACGCTTATCTTTTGAACTTCGTAGATATGACATCGACATAATCTTATGAATGCTGTTATGATTATGTGAATGGTGAAGATTTCATGATTATGCTCTTATGAATTAGACTACGAAGTATAATGGTGAAGATTTCATCCTAGGAAACAATGTTTTTACATTTGTTTAAAGGAAGTATATTCATGAAGCTTGTTTTATGAATCGAAAGGGAAATCGCTAGGCTTATTGGTACGGCTATTCATTGCAAATCTTTGGATTACCAATATGTCTGAGATGGTAGAACCGATCGTAGCTTTGTTATGTATCTTGGTACAACTAATCACAATGCTTGACTTAATATTCGGTATAACTAGTTTTGATTTATGACAGGAATTGCGGAGTAATTGATTGATAGAAGCCTTGTATTACAAGGATCATAAAAGAGCTTCTTTTGAAAAATTCTACTGCCAGAATTTATTTATTTAGTTGACTATGTTGATACACTAAACAAGACTATTATATCCCCAAAGTCAAAAGTAAGATCATATTTATTCTATATACAGATTTATAAATATGATCTTACTTCACCTATCACTAAATTTGAGGGAACCCAATATCCTTACTGTAACCTTGTGATCCAAAATACGGCCTACAAAATATGCAGCTTGACTCAGAAACACACGATATCACTATGAAATTTGTAAGTAAAGAAAATCTGCACCGTGGCTCAGTTTTTGTCCAAATCTTCCATATGACTAAAACTATGCAATTGTAGTGTCAAATTTGTCTTATAGCAAAAAAAAAGAAGTATTGAAATCAATCATGACCTAAAATTTCCCCAAACAAATCTTACTGGTGACCCAATAGTTGCACATAGTGGAAAACGGAGGAAAATATTATATCCGTTTTAAGAAAAGATGATATTTTCACTTTTTCATTTTTCATTACTGAAACAGGATAAGTATATCGCTAGGCAACACATGTTTCAGACGGATAAATCCCCTTCAATGACATCTAAAGACATGGAAGCAAGGCAACGACAAATGACAGAATGCATGCGTCGTAATCATCAGATGAAAATCATACACGTTTTGCTAGATAACGTCTTCAAATTTCATTGTTTTTTCGGTACATTCAAATTTCATCATTAATATTTTGCTACATTATTCAAATGAGGTCCGGAGCAGCCGCCTGTATTCACTTATACAGGACAGGACCATTATAAAAAAAAAAGTCTGAATAAAAGGAGGAGAAGAATGAAATTCTTTCAGCTTCACACGCCATGAAAGTAGCGACCAACAGTTAGTTTTTACCCTTACATAGTAACATAGAAGAAGGAACAATGAAATGAGGAGCAATAATGCTCCTTTTTACGTATTATTCAAACATTACTTTTTATCTTATTACTCAAACATTATAGATCCTAATCACCCCATTTATCTTGGTACGGCAAACAGGGCAACCCCATTTCTTCGTTTTAGTTTCGTTCAAACAAGACACACATCCAACCATGTGACCACAAGGAACACATGCTCACTCGCGCGGAGCATCGTAGCATATTATACATGAGGAGTTAGTACCACCTACATCCTCAGTCGCTACTCCAGTTTTTGCTGGTCTACGGTCAGCGGCTGTCGTAGTAGACATGTCAATAGGGCTAGCATTGTTTAGTGCATTATACTCACCAAAAAATGCTGATGCATAATTCATTTGATCATCTTCCGTGCCTTCTGATATAGCTGGAGTTGGTTGACTTTCTAGGGTTGTTGAATCAATAGAAGGAATGCTAGCAGTCTCTGCTGGATAGCTAGAACTTGACCCAACTTCAAATACTGATGTCGAACTGATATCTGGATTCACACTGTACTGAAGAGAGGCACTTAATGTCATTGCCAATTCCATGTCCTCATCTTCTAATGTAAATGGTGGGGGATTTGCTAGAAGTGCAGTGGGACTGTTTGGTTCTGGAGGATATATACCCTGCAGCAATATTGAGGAAGCCATAACACTTACGTGCGGCTACTCATATAATGAGAAAACCGAGGGCCATCGAAAAAAAAGAAGCATGATGCATATGTGCGCTTCACATTGGGATAAAGCATGGAAGCCATACTTAAATGGCTTAAGCGGCTTATTAAAGCCTCGAACTAAGAGTTGAGATGACTGTAACTCAGAATTCTAGAAAAACAAATGGTTTACATTTAGTACGTGCTGAATTTCGTTTCCGTTGCATGCCCTGAAAAACCTTTGAAGTTGTTGCTGGTCACTGAAAGATTCAGCGAAAAATAGATGCTTGGTTTCTGTCAAGCACGCACCAAAAATAAATAAATAATAAAGTATTGCGGGAAACACACACACACACGATTTGTTCTCTACTGTTTTAAACTCCCTCTTCTTCACATTATCGGATTTTCAAAATAAAGGACTTACTCGATGACTTGCCCACAATGACTAATGAAGGTTCTGTATGCTGAAAGTTTGGTTCCTTAAGCTTGGCCTCCCGAAGTGAAATTACTTCACGAGGATTGGCATCCTGTTTATTTATGAAAAAGATATCTGTTAAGAAACGCATGGAAATGAAGACAGAATAAGACAAAAACTTGAAAGGTTAAATGAGATTCAAATTAAACTCTTAATATATTTTTTCTGCGTCTGTACTCTGCATTACCTGTGCACTGTAATATATACGAAGCTCCAACTTAGCACCCGATTGATGAGAACCATACATAACCACAGCCCAACTGGTGCAACATTATCGTGAAAATGCAGTTTAAGAAAAATAACTTCTATTAAACATAAAAAATAACTTCTACGCAAAATAAAAGGCAAGCACGAGGACTAGGAGAACAAATGTGAGTCAAGCTGACCAATAAAAAGATCGAGCAGAATACCACAAATTCACAATTTTAGAAATTAGGATGACTAATGTAGAAACATAATTGAAGTCCAATTATTGTTGTACTAATGTAGAAATCCTTTCGTCATAAATTTATTAATATACCTCCATGCGGACCATGCATAAGAAGTAACTTAACAGTCTGGTCGAGACCTTTCAATGCTGCACCATATATAGGAGTACCGCTAGGAGAGTCTAATTTCAACAGAAGAAAGACATGAAACCTTAAATAACCATATTAGTAATTAAGCATGTAAAGTTCACAAAAAGGAGCACATAAATGATTAAGTATTCATGATTCATGAATACTGGAACCGAACAATTACTACTGAGATCCTATGATTTCTGAGTACCTAATTTTCATTGCAGAGAGACCACTTATATATTTCACAACATAGATATTTCTATATAAAAAAGGGTAGTATCTTACTAGTGCGAGAGGCATTCACATCAGCGCCAAGTTCAATCAGTGTTTTGGCAACAGTAATAAGTTTAGGATCCATGCATGCAACTATCAAGGGAGTATATCCTTGTTTGTCAACCCACTGCGTGAGGTCAAGCTCAAGTTTTCAAAATTGCACAGTGAAAAGATAAAGGAATCTAAAGATAAGAAATAAACTTTCTGAATTCTCAACTGATAAATAAGTACGTAGCTATTAAGGATCCTCCAGAATTCATTAAATTTTATACCTCAAGACCTACGCCTTCACGTCTAAGAGCTCTAATCTTTTTGATATTCCTTTTCTTGACTTGCTGATAAAGTAACTCCTCTTTTGATTGTTGCTGCCCCATTTCTTAGCGTAGAGAATTTGAAATTTGAAGTTTAAAATGAAAGAAATTTGCAGAATAATTGATTGATTTCTATAAGGATCATAAATGAAAAATTCAACTAAAGCATTTATTTTTAATTCCCCCTTTCATAAATTCTACAGCCACAATATTTGGTTTACTCTGTTGCTTGATAGATTAAACGAGACTATTATATCACATAGTCATAAGTAAGATCATATTGTTAAATTGTAGTTGCAGAAAATCCTACACTACACCCCTCATATGATTTCATTAACATTTAACTCATTTTAGATTAACAATCTTAATTTTATTGATAAATTTTTGAACAATCTTACAAGAAAAGATAAAGGAATCAAGAATAACCACTGCTCTAGATTTTCTTTCTCCTATTTACTTGCTTCTCACCCAGAAAAAGATCTCTCTCTTCCTTTACAACTGAACGACTATTTATAAGGAAGTACATAGTGGATGACAACTAATTTGTCCTTTATTTTTGGATATGGCTTGCGATATTCTCGCAACCTTACAAATGTTAATCTCGCAAACTCTCTAATTTTCGTAGGACCATCATATTTTTCTCATGATTTTAGTTGACGTCGTTTATTATGTCATTTCTGAAGCTATTCTGCGACATTGTCGTGTTGTGTTGTTAATAATTTCGCTGAGATATTATTGCTGCGAGATTCTGATCCTACATCTTGCCTCTTCTCATATCTTCTCTGCGAAGTAGAGAGTGATGTGAGAAATGCCGCAGTTATCCATCATTTCATATTCTGCATTTATCACACGTATCCTTTTTCCCATCTGTTTCTTGACACGTCTTTTGTAACTGCTGCTTTTTAACCGCTCACATCTTTCCGCATTAATCGTGTTTATCTTCTCGAGAATTTTTTTCTCTATATATACTCTTTCTCACTCTCTTTTTCTCTCTTTTTATTTTCTCTGCAACTTCATCGTTCTTCTGCAAATTCCGTTATTGCAACTTTTTCTTCTTTCTTCTTCATACTGTCCCCTCTGTAGATCTTCATCATTCGTAATTTTCTTCGAAATAATCTTCCTGCTAGTGCTTTCCATGGATTCATCAAGGTTAGTTTTTCTTTTTTTCTTCCTTATGGGTTTTGCTGAAATTGATCTTGCTCACTGCCTTATTTGATGTTGTTTATGTGATTCCCATACTGTTGTTATTTCAGCAAAAACGCCTCCAACACCAAATTTACGGTGCAGAAACCTAATATTCCCAAAACGTAGCATAAGATTGTTGTACACAAAAGAAAGTCTGCGGATAATAAGGTAGTAAAAAACATTATTTTTTTCTAATAACAATATTGTTGCCTCTGTTTCTTATCTGGATTGTGATTCGCAGGGTGATAAGGATGCCAACAAACCTCTCAAGAAATCTCGCCACCTCAAAACCGTTGAAACCTTTTTCCCCTTTCACTTACTTATCCCTTCGAAATCTCCTGCGATATCTTCGCAAGTTAAACCATTATCTCCAATTTGCGAAAAGGTTGCCTCGGATTTCATCCCTTCAACTGACCTTTCAATGATTGAAACTCCCCTTATTAATCCTTCTATGAATGAAACGTCTTCTCCTCCCATTGATAATGTTTCCCAATCTTATATTATTACAAGTTCTCTACCTGAGCCACTTCCTTTAAATATTGCTTTCAAAGTCTTGTCTGAGGTTTTGGATGATGTTAAGAAGTCTTCCATTGATCCTATTAAGTCTGGTGTTTGCGAAATTCTGAGTAAGTATTTTGGCCCTGATAGAGCTGCTTCGCAAACATCTTTGGAAAAAGAGGTTGAAATCTTGAATAAAGATCTCCAGATGATGACTTTAGAGTGTAATGCCCTTCGTCTCGAAAATCAAAAACTCTAGAATGTTTCGTTGGATCGCGACAATCTTCGCAAGAAGAATGATGAACTGAGAGGTATGATTTCCTTATCTGTGTCTTCAATTTTCCTTTTTAATGATTTTATCTTTTTTATATGTAATTGTCTTTGAAATACCTTTTTCGCATGTTAAGCCTTAAACCAGAAACGAATAGTGGAGAGATATCAATTTGAATCTGTTGTTGAAGAAGCCCGTGTTGATAAAGAAATTTTGATGGATCAATATAACCAATTAGATAACCTCTATTCATATTCTGTTGATCATATAAATAATCTTACCAATGAAAATACCCAATTAGTTCAGAGGAAAAATTTTATTGAGTAATGAAATATCTCGCCTTTCTTATTCTTTAACTAAAGCTAATTTAGGGATGGAAACTTTATCAGATGAGAATAAAACCTTATCTCAAGAGAAGCGAACTTGTTTAAACAAGATGGTGATATCTTCGCAACAACTTAGCATTCTTCAGAAAGTATGTGATGACCAAGAACAATCTCTCCGCTCTTTGAGAAATGAACTTAAAGAAGTAACAGAGTTATTTATCGCTAAAAGAGATACACTCATTCAAGGTAGAATAGCTTTAAGTGTAAAGGCGAATCAACTTAAAGAACAATATTCTAAATTAGAAGAATCTTATTCTTCTCTTGCGAAGAAAAATGCCTTTCTTATTTCTAAAGAGAAAAATCTTCAGTCTCGACTTAAAGGTTTAGTTGGAGATAAATTTGACGATGCAATGGACCGTTGGGAGAATAGTTGTCTGACCTTGATTCAACACCTTATTTCGCAAAAGGAAGGTAGTCATAATAGTTTGACTGCCTTAACTATCTTTTCTTTGTCATATCTTTTTCAGTTCTTCATCTTACTGAAATTTTGTATTTTACTTTTCGTAGAGTCTGAGAAAAATCTTCATTCCTCCATTTCTGTTTTGGAGACTAAATATGCCAAAATTCGCAAAGAAAATGCACTACTCGTCTCTGTCCTTACTGCTTCACGCGACCGAGCAAAAAGAAGACTTGATTATCTTGCTTACTTTAAGGATATTCAAGATAGGAATCATCATAGAGCACTTCTTCGTCAAGTTCATCTCCGGGCTGAAGTCCTTGTAAATCATATTTTATTGTCTAAATCTCTTCCTCCTACATCAATCGAACCTTTGGAAGTAGATGATGATGAAGTTCCTCGTCCTGCTGACAGTGATTATGATTATGAAAGTGGTGCAGAGGATAGTCTTTTGGAAGATGAAGAAGAGATTCCTTCTAAGGAAGTAACTGCTGGTGCTAATCAAGATGAAAACGAAAAAGAGATCTCTTTTTAAGAAGTAATTGTTGGCGATAATCAAGGTGCTAATCAAGGTGAAGATCAGAATTGAAATGAAGGAGAGGTTGGAGATAATGAGAACATTGGCGAAGAACGTATATCATCTCCTTCTACTGGAATTAATACTGAAGCATGAGCTTCTTATCTAGTTCTATCTTCTTGAATTGTCTCATCTTTATTATTTTTTGCGAATAATATTCTTCAACCAACTTTGGAATCAATTTTCCCTTTTAGTATTTTGCTGGTGAGAAAGATAATATCTCTTGTTTATTGATTCCCATACTTGCCTCTCATTATCTTTCTTGCGAGAAATGATCTGTTATGGATACTTATAAATATTTTGTTTTGTCATGTGGTCTTATTTTTCCTTCCTAATTAAAGGTCTTATTATGCCACCTCTTGTCATTGCGACAAAATCGCAAGATGTTCTTGCACTTTCATGCAAGAACCCATTGATCTTGCCTTAACTTTTTATTTTGTATTATGGCCTCTTCAGGAATGTTGTGAAAATATGACAGGCCTAAATATTCTTGCGAAAATAAATCCCCATTACATTGCCATCTTGCGACGAAATCGCAGGACGTCTTCGCACTTTCATGTGAAAACCCATTAATCTCGTCTTATCTTTTTATTTTGTATTATTGCCTCTTCGGGATTGTGGCACAAATATGACAAGCCTTAATACCCTTGCGAGTAAAAAGCCTCATGACATTTGCATCTTAAGACACTTAACAGTTCCTTAATGGAGGGTGCCGCCCTAATCTTCCCCCTGGTTGCCCCTTCAAGGAGGCGTACTTCTACCATACAAGATTAGCTCCTCCCATCCAGTCTTAAAAACAACCAGTTGTTTTCGCAGCCTCTTATCCCTTTTACCTATAGGGCTTATGGTTACGAGACTGCACCCTAAGTGGGGTTTTCTTCGGGCCGAGTGCAGTATAAGCCAAGACTTGTCAAGAATGGAAAGGTACGTTTCACCCCTGGAACTCTTGAATCAACCGTGTGCCTGGACGCCTTGATCAGATTTTGCACTCCTTGGGATATTCCTTATTACCTTAGTCGCCCAACCTAAGTCATATGCTTAAGCTAAGAATCCAAGGTGCCTCTCCCAGATGGGCTTTATTGACCCCAAATCTCCATGACTCAGGTTCCGGTGGCGGTGTAGCCTTTCCCTGAGCCATGCAACAGGTACCCCCTTATATGACGTACTTTAGGTCTTACATTTGCCTCTTGCGAAATTTTATTCGCGAACTAGGGTGCACGCCATAAAGGTTCTCCCCTTTCTTTTATGTCATTGTTCTATGATTATCTCTGCGAAAGTTTCGCACATCATGATCTTGTCTTGTTATGAATAATCTCGCAATTATTCTTTCAGAATCCATAACTTCTCAAAGCTTCTTACGGATAATATCTTTTTAAGTACAACCTGTTCCATGGCCTGTCAAGTCTATGATCAACATCTCTACCTTCTGGATCCATTAATTTATAAGCTCCTGTTCCAACTATCTCCTTAATGATGTAAGGTCCATCCCATTTTTTCGCTAATTTTCCACCATTTTCTCGCTGATATATTGGTGTCTCTTGCAGAACTAAATCTCTTGGTTGGAATTCGCGTACTTTGACACCTTTATTATATTCTCGGGAAAATCTTCGCTGATAATTCTCCATATGTTGTAAAGCTCTTTCTCTTTTTTCTTCTAATTCATCAAGTTTGTTTAAGATCAAACCCGCACTAAGATTTTTCTCCCAAGCTTCTCTCTTTGTTGTTGGAATAACAACTTCTGTTGGTAACACCGCTTCAACTCCGTATGTTAAACAAAAAGGTGACATTCCAGTAGCTTCTCTTCTAGTTGTATTATAAGCCCGTACTGCATTATGTACTTGTTCGCACCATGCTCTATGATGTTCTTCCAATTTCTTCTTTAATATATCTGCAATTGTTTTGTTTGTTGCCTCTACCTGCCCATTAGCTTGTGGATACAAAGGAGTAGAATTTCCACATTTTATCTTAAATGCATTAAGTAACATTTCTATGTTCTGTCCTTCAAACTGTTTCCCATTATCAGATACCAACTGCGCAGGAATCCCAAATCTGCAAATGATATTTTCGAATATGAATGTAAAGATATCTTTGTCGCGAATATGTTGTACTGCCTTCACTTCTGTCCATTTTGTGAAATAATCTGTTGCGACTATTAAGTATCTTCTTTGTCCAGAACCTGGTAAAAATGGCCCCACAATATCTAAGCCCCACTTTCCAAAAAGCCACACACTGGTTGAAGATGACAATGGTGCTCCAGGTGCATGTATTTTTCTTTCCATGCCGCTGACAATCTTCGCAACGTCTTGATATTTGTTTTGCATCTTCGTGCATGTATGGCCAGTAATAGCCTTGCATTTTTGCTCTATGTGCCAAAGATCTTCCCCCGCTATGATTGCTAGCATCCCCACTATGTAACATTTTTAGCACTTTTTCTCCTTCCTCTCGTGTAAAACATCTGAGTGATGGTCAATTAAAGGATTTTCGGTATAGCAGCCCATCTCTTAATTCATAATT
This sequence comes from Papaver somniferum, assembly GCF_003573695.1. Classification (NCBI taxonomy): domain Eukaryota; kingdom Viridiplantae; phylum Streptophyta; class Magnoliopsida; order Ranunculales; family Papaveraceae; genus Papaver; species Papaver somniferum. The sequence continues at coordinate 30,803,895 of NC_039358.1, read as the reverse complement.
CGTTGCGTGACTTTTTAACTTGTGTGCTTCCAATCTATTTCTTGGTGTCTCTCCTTGCGCCAAATATGCATGAAGTTCTGTTCTCCAATCTGCGATATTGTTCGTTTGTTCTTCTTCTTCACCGTTTATTATCATCACGTTCACTTCTTCTTCTTCTTTATTGATTGATGGTGACAGAAGTGTTTGTATTTTTATGCATATCGCAGTTGGATCTGTCATCATGCTTGAGATGAAAGCAAAAGCGTCTGCGAGTCTGTTATCCTTCCTTGAAATGTGCCTCCATTTTACTTTTGGGATTTTCGCTGACAATTCTTCAACGAGCTTCTTGTATTTCTTCAAGGATGGTTCATTTGTAGTGTACTCTCCCTTTATTTGGTGAATAACTAGCTGCGAATCCACTAGTGATCCTGGCATTTTCTAGTTTCATCTCTATTGCGAATTTTAAGGCATGTGTCACAACTTCATATTCCGTTTCGTTATTAGTGGATGCGAATTCCAATCTGAATGAAAAATTCATCTTCACTGCTTCTGGCGAAATTAAAACAATTCCAACTCCAATGCCTTCTCCATTTGATGATCCATCTACCAATATCTCCCATCTATTTGGTTCTATTAATAAGTCTTTTGGATCTCCGTGTTCTTCTTCTATATCCATCATTTCTTCTACCGCTTCATCTTCTTCTAAAGAAAATTCTGCCAAGAAATCTGCAACAACTTGTGATTTTGGTGAAGACAAAATTTCATATTTAATATCAAAGTGGCCTACTTGTGCATTCCATCTCTCCACCCTTCCTGATCTTTTTTAATTCTTCATCACTGATTCAATTGGTACTTTTATTAATACCTTTATCTTATGCGCTTTAAAATATATGCGGAGATTAAATGATGCATAAACTAATGCTAAGATTAGCTTCTCAATCTTTGAGTAATTTTTCTCGGCAGTATTAAAAGTTTTGCTAATGTAATAGATGGGTTTCTCCACTCCTGCGTCTATTCGCAATAACACAACACTTAATGCATGCGACGTTGTCGCAAGATAGATCAATAATTCTTCTCCTGATTCTGTTTTTTGTAAAATAGTTGTATTCATAAGATGTTCTTTGATCGCTTGAAAAGATTTTTCGCATTCATCAGTCCATTTGAATTTCGCACCCTTCTTGAGTATACCGAAACAATATTTTCATTTGTCTGATGATCGCGAAATGAATCTCCCCAGCGAAGATAGAAGTCCACTCAACTTCTGTACATCTTTTATTGTTGCTGGTGTTGGCATGTCACGAACTGCTTGCACTTTTTCTGGATCAACCTGTATTCCTTCCTTTGATACAATGTAGCCTAAAAATTTTCCCGATGCAACTCCAATAGTACACTTCTCAGGATTCAGTTTAATGTTATACTGCCGCATTTGTTCAAAAATCTCCCTCAGGTCTTGTACATGGTCTTTGGCTTCTTTACTCTTTACTAACATGTCGTCCACGTATACTTCTAATGTTTTGTGTATCCATTTCGCGAACACCTTCTCTACCATTCTTTGGTATGTCGCTCCCGCATTTCGCAAACCAAATGGAATTTTCGTGTAATAATATAAACCTCTTGGGGCGAAGAAAGCAATATGCTCTTGATCTTATTCAGCGAGAGGGATCTGGTTATATCCTTTGTACCCATCTAAAGACGATACCCTATCATTTCCCGCTGCTGATTCCACCATTTGAGGAATATCTGGTAACAGAAAGCTATCTTTAGGGCAGGCTTTGTTTAAATCAGTGAAATCTGTGCAAATCCTTATTCCTTTGTTTTTCTTTGGAACAATGACCATGTTCGCTATCCACTCTGGGTATTTAGCTTCTCTTATAATTCCTGCATCAAGCATCTTCTGTAATTCTTCTTCTATTTGGGAATGGTAGGTTGTTGCGATTTTTCTTATTCTTTGTTTAAATGGTCTCACATTCTTGTTAATCTCCAGTTTGTGACATGCAATTGATTGATCTATTACCGGTATCTCATCCATGCTCCCTGCGAAAATTTCTTTATATTCTCGCCAAAGGTTAACAGTTCTTTCTTCTTCTACGTCCATCTGGGTTCCAATTCTCAATATTAGAGGTTCTTCCATAGTCCCAATGTTTACCTCTTTTGTTGGTTCTGCGGCAGTGTAACTGGATTTGGGTTCTCCCATTGGTGTTGGTTCTTTTATTGTTTTCACAGGTCCTTCTCCTTCTTCCGAAATTTCGCTGGGTATTCCCCTGCCTTCTTTTGCCCTTATCGTGTACACTCTAAATTCTTCTTCTTTCTTTGCCTCCTTTGCCAACTTTCTGCAAAATTGTTTCTTTTTTGCTCGTCCTTCATAATGCTTTAATTCAATTTGATGACATAATTTCGCATTGTCAACATCTCCTCTGATTTCACCTATTCCATTTGGTGTGGGGAATTTAATACATTGATGCAACGTTGATACTACAACTTTTATCGCATGTATCCATGGTCTTCCTAGCAACATATTATATGGCGATTCCATATCCACAACGCATAGTGTTACGTGTGTTTCGATCTCTCCTAGTGGAATTCATACCACTATTTCTCCTTTAGGTTTTGTTGTGGATTTTCCAAAGCCATGAACAAAATATGTTGAACTGGACATTTCTTCATCTTTAAATCCCATTCCCCTGAACGCATGATAAAATATTATATCCACTGAAATTCCTGTATCGATTAAAGTTCTGTTCAGTATCCATTCTCCCGTGGATTTTGTTGTTGTCCCCTTCTCTTTTCGCGTAATAGGTACTGTAATAACCAATGGAGATGTGTGGTTCAAATTTTCTTTTGTTATTTCTGCCACCATGAATGTGATTTTTTGCTTTTCCCAATCTTTCAAGGGTGATGTCTTTTCTACCGCCATAACCTTCCTTCCTTCAAAATTTCGTTTATGTATTCTTCCTTTGATGTTTTCATGGAATTCATTAGCCATTGTTTTTGTTATTATATTACACTCCAATCTTTTGTCATCTTCATTGACTCTAATAATTTTTCGTTTAACTGGTTCACTGATTTATTTAATCACTTTCTTGATTTGAACAATCTCAACAACAATCTTCAACTTTCGATCTTCAGCCTCCCTGTTTCTAGCGCCATTATGTAGTTGCAGGAAATCCTACACTACACCCCTCATATGATTTCATTAACATTTAACTCATTTTAGATTAACAATCTTAATTTTATTGATGAATCTTTGAACAATCTTACAAGAAAAGATAAAGGAATCAAGAATAACCAATGCTCTAGATTTTCTCTCTCCTATTTACTTGCTTCTCACCCAGAAAAATATGTCTGTTTTCCTTTACAACTGAACGACTATTTATAGGGAAGTACATAGTGGATGAAAGCTAATCTGTCCTTTATTTTAGGATATGGCTTGCGACATTCTCGCAACCTTACAAATGTTAATCTCGCAAACTCTCTAATTTTCGTAGGACCATCATATTTTTCTCATGATTTTAGTTGACGTCGTTTATTATGTCATTTCTGAAACTATTCTGCGACATTGTCATGTTGTGTTGTTAATAAGTTCGCTGAGATATTATTGCTTCGAGATTCTGATCCTACATAAATATAAGTTGATGGCTGTGTCAAAGTTCATTGCTATTGTTATTTAGTCAACAACCACTATCTTGCTCAGCTTTGGACACCATTTGTCCATGAACTCTGTAGCCTCATTAACCACCACGTACAACTGAGTCCTACCATGTTTAATTTTAACATAACCTCTCCCAAAAGAGTGAACATAAGGGAAAAATACTAGTGTTTAGCATAATATGAAGCAAAATTCTTGACTCGAATTCATGTCAGCATGCGTTGTGATCCAAAATTTGCTTATAAACTTAAAGCCCATCTTGTTCGCCGAAAACATGGCCCATTCCAAAAGGTGAAAACTACTACCAGATCCAGTTTTCTTTTTTTTCCCACTATGAAACCCACGAGCCTAAAACCTAAGGCGCGCCCCCATTTTTCAGCGAAAATTTCTTAGAGACCCATAATTATTGAAATATTGTTTTCATTTTTCTTTTATTCCCAGAAAAACTTCTACAGAGCCTCATAGAAGATTTTATCTTCAATCTTTTCTTGTAGTGTTTCATCATATCATTATCATCATCGTTTACATGCATCGAAGTCCTGGTAATTAATTCAATCTATTTCCCCAAAACCCTAATTCAAAAATCCAGTATTTTAATTTGCCCTAACATTTTACTGATTTGCAGTTGGGGATCCATACGAGATCTCAAAATTTCACTCAAATGGGTTAAGATGCATGTCTAGATTTTGTTCATGTTTTAATCAAGTGAATCAGAAGTTGGAATTGCTGGTACATGTTCATCTTACTTAAACACAAATTCTATGGGTCAGGACTTGATGCATGATCGAAGTCGAGATACATATTTGTTGAATGGGTATGAAGTGGTTCTCGATTACAAGGTCCGTTGCAGGCAGCAAATCTGGGGTTCTAAACTGAAGAAGATATGGTGGTGTTGGTCATGTGATTGAACACAAAGGAGTTAGGGAAAGATATTTGTTGTCTGGTTTCGTACGGACTGTTGTCGGAATTTCAACAACAATGGAATGAAATTGGGTCTGATCGGGAGTGTAAAGAAAACATAGTAGAAATTATTCTTGATGGCTGGAGGAACAAGCAGTCATTGGTGGGGAACTGGTGATTAGAGACATAAACTAAGAAGCTAGAACTGGAGTTTGTTGTGAACGGATAGTGGGTCTGAAATGGTGGTGAGACGCTGGCGATACTGTACAAGAATGAATGGGTTAGTTTGATACTCATTTGTTGCTAGAGTTCATGTAAAACCATGTCCCTTCCACACAAATGTAATTGTATTGGGTCGAACTGATAGTAAGTTTTTCTTTAAGGTAGTAGCTACATGAAGCTTGGTAATATGAAAGAACAGGATGATGTATCAAAAGAAGGTTAATTATTGCATGCGCTTATTAGACAGTAATGTAAGGTCTAAGCTCATCTGTCGGTCTTCCATTTTCTTTAATTTTGAGCGCAACAGTACTAATCAATTAGCTGACCACACATATTTTCTAAGCTCCGCTGTAGGTGTTATGCATCTAAAAGAATTTGTTGCATAATTTATTATGCAGTCCCGAAAATGGTAGCATAACACGTGATGCAGCTATTATTGAAGGTGGATGACAAGTTATGCAATTTTTTTTCTTTTTGCATAACTTGTTATGCAGTACAGAGAATGGTTGCATAACACGTTATGCAGCTACTTTTTGTTAATATTGAAACCAACAAAAAAAAAGTTACATACAACGTTATGCACCTATAATAATATATGCATAACATGTTATGCAATCGAGAAAATGGACGCATAACCTGTTATGCATCGAAAATATGACTGCATAATGCATCGAGAAAATTGTTGCACAATCTTTTATGCATCGAGAAAATAGATGCATAACCTGATATGCATCCGTAAATATGGATGCATACTGCATTATGCATCAAATTTTTTTATGTACGCACTAAAATCAACCAAAACAATGGTTACATAACTTGTTATAGATGCATAACTTTGTTATCTAAATGCCTAATTTGTTATGCTGTGGAGAAAATGGTTGCATAATTCGTTATGCGTCTGCAGAATGTGTTATGCATCGTTTTTGGTGGCTGCATAATGGTTATGTGTCAAGTTTTTGAAAATTTTGCCTAAAATGATGATCACCTCCGATTTTTTCGTGAAAAACAAAAATTTGATATCTTGTTTGTACTCGTTGCGTAGCTCTCTTAAAAAGATTTCCAACGATATAAAATTTGTAAAATTCCAAGGCGCGGATTTTTAGATATGTTATATCCAAGTTGCGTTGCCAATTATGCCCCTGATGCATAACATGTCATGCGGATGCATAATCTGTCATGCATACATTTTTAATAGTTTTTTATAATTATGGGTGTCACGAAAATAATTATGAGTGTCACTGTGCCAAAAACTAATTGTGGGCCTGACAGTGAGAATATTATTTTTTTTGGGTCTCCCCCTAATTTTCCCTTCCAAAAGACTGCGTCGTCTATTGTAGCATCAAATTTTTTCAATAATCAGTTTTATGATAAAAAAACTTTTATATCCCAGAATTTGAGTATGTAACCAAATATTCGTACGGTAACCGAATATCCCATTTGGTTCAAAAAAATTTTTCTCTCCATTTGCTCTGCATAACTGAATATCCAAAAAACTCAAACTACCTCCTCTTCTTCTTCATCAATTCCTTTTACAAATCTCAATTACATATCAATTTTTAAGTAGATTTTTGTGTGTTTCCTAGATTTACTCTAATATTAATTAGGATAAATTTGGGTAACATTTAAATTAGGTTTTGTATGCTTTCAATAAAACTTGTCCTTGTTTTACAGGGATCTTATAGTCAGGTTTTGTATATATTTCTCCTGATCGTCTTCTAATGGTTGACTATTGTCCTTATGAAGAATATAATAGCCTTAATGACACTTTGTTAACATGTGATGGTATGTTCATGCATATTGTTGACAACGATTTCCTCCGGCGTGACGTAGGTCTCTGCAACTCGATACAAGATCCATGACTACCGGTTCTAATCGTGATTATGATGTTATGTGCTTATTACTCCTTGGTATGGGAGCATCAAGATTTGAAGAAGTTATCCAAATGGTTGGAAAGAGTTCCAAAAACCATCTCTCAAAACATCTGTTTTCTATTTGAATATGTACTCAATCTCCCCTCCTTTAAAATGCTAAGTCATATAAGCTCCCACGTCGCACGGTGAGTTTAACACCCTCTCAAATTAAATTAGATAAAAGCTTTGAGGAAGAGAAATCCTGGAGACGACAAGTGGCGAGACTCTATTGGTCGAGACATTAAAATATGGATTACACTCCGTTTACACCCTATATTTAACTGGCCGTTTGTAACACCGTTAGCCAAAACGTGGGTATACAATACTTATGTGTGATTTTACAACTAACTAATTATTTACACTTGGTTTACACCAAATACTTATCTGGACGTTACTAACGCGGTCTGATGTGGACAATACCTCCGTTAAAATGTAGCCCTAAACCTAATCGAAACCATAACTTGATTTTTCCGGCCGCTGCCGATTTCTTCACACTTTCTTCTAAAAACTCCGAGCCCTATATCTCTTCTGTTCACTATCTGCTTTGCTCTCTTTTGATCACGTCTCTGAGGGAAAAAATGGTTTCCCGTCTCCGCTCTCCACTTCCAGAATTCTATGTGTATAAAGCTTCAACACCATTAAATATAGAACCATTATTTGAATTTGTTACAGGAAGTTGTTTCTTAGGAAGAAGTTGTTTGTCTGCTGCAATTAGTGTTAGGGTTTGATTTAGGGTTTGAATAGAGAAGAAATTAGGGTTCATATGTATGGTTTGATTTGGATTTTGCATTGTTTGTAGATTTTTGTTTAGACTCCAGGTTGAGTTTCGTGGATGCTAATTTAATTGTGAGATTTTGTGTGTTAGTGCAGTTTAATTTGGGGAGATGCAGGTACTGGTTTGAGCTCTAGCAAAAATAAAAGGAAATGGTACCTGTACAAGTCGTGTTAAACCTAGATGTCAAGCTTTTCAACTGATTGACTTTCGATGTTATTAAGGTCACATAAACTCTTATTTGGATATCACTTATTAATTTCAATTTATATGTTGACGGGTATCTACAAACCTGCCAAAGTAGAATCCCATAACATAAATTTCTAATCGTTTCCTGTTACAGATGATCCATTGATAAACGATTTCAACCCATCTGCAGCATAATAGTGGGACTTTTATACAGTGGTAAGAACCATTATGATACTCCATGAGAGTTTGTTAAATGTATTTAAAAAAAACTGTATTCTTTGTTGGAAATGCGTACTTAAATTACAATGAACCAAGATCCTAGAGAGAAAGTTCAGTCTAGGTTTGGTTTGTTTCACTTTCAATTGATTGTTTGTCGGTAAGGGGCTTTCCAAGTGTAAAACTTCATGTCTTCATATCCAGCTATTGATCGGTACTAATTCTACTGTGTACATCTTCCCTATTCAATGTTGGCATAACCTTAATGATCCAATAATGTTTGCTCGCTATTGGAGTTCGTTTGTTCTCCTGAAATCTCAATCCTGCAACAATTCTTTTGATTGATTTCAGAAAGATGACGGTCTAACATTGCCAGATTGATTTTGGACAGGTGATGATGCTCCACTTGCTCGAAATACATAATATTTGGTGCTTATATTTGATTTGGATGTGCATGGATGTTTCCCTCTCCGTAATGTGTATGAGTACACTACTTAGAGTTATGTGCTTTTTCGTGCTCGGCCCTCTACTTGGGTATTTGTTTTTCTGCCGAAAATAAATTCTAATTGACACCAGGTTTGTGGTGTCTGATGCCGGAACCTTTGCAAGCACAAAAGTGAAACAGTTAAGCGTTGTCATCTTTTCAAATTGATCCTTCTCATCGTTTATGTGATTGCTTATTATATCTATGCTTCAACTAGAAAAAATATCAACTGGTGCTTGAGTTTTGCTTAACTTTGTTTGGTTTTCAAATCGTTACGGTTGAATTATGAGAAAAACTATTAGTTTGAGATGTGCCTTACCATTAGATGTATTCTCTATTGGAAGCATTTGTGGTATGTCCCTCATAATGATGGACATAAATTGTGGAACTGCATAATTACAATGTCACTTATATATTAATTGACCGTGACTCTTGGTCGAACTACTATTAAGGAAAATACCAGATACATCTAATTATTGTCATATTAGGATGAATTTAATATAAAAATCTTCAATAAATCATAGAAATTGCATTGGACATCTAATTCCTTTACATGGTAACATGCATCAGTTACGTACTCAGTATTTTCTTTTTCCGTCTAGCAACCTGTTTCCTATAACTTGATTCGAAATAAAGCTAGACAAAAACTTTGGCAGGTAGTTTTCATTGTAGATCAGACCCAACAAGAGGGAGTGAACCGATTACGTTAGTCTACGCTCTGGCTTGTTTCTCATAAGCCGTGACATCGTCGTTTTGTGAAGATGTAACAATCACCAAAGTGATAAGAAACCTACAACCACCTTTTTTTTTTTTTTTTTTTTTTTTTTTTTTTTTTTTTTTTTTTTTTTTTTTTTTTTTTAACATCTTCAATACATTTGTACAAGACATAACAGTCCAGCACATGTTGTTAATTAATCCAACTAGGACACGAGCATAATAATATGATATGAAGCTTTGGAGTGTTGGGTCTTAGGCTCCGGGCTTGCGCAGGGTGCAATTTCAAATCATCCCAATAAAACTGTTATTTTTACAACTATTTGGTGCATTGCCTGTACCTTCGACATCTTATTTTCATATAATAAAATAACATCTCATTAAAATTCTAAGTATGCATTGGGATGGGGCGAGGCGAAGCCGAGCCATACCAAATCAAAAAATCCAAGCATGTCGCCGCACCAAATCATTAAAATCCTAAGCATGCATCGGGGCGAGGCGAAGCCGAGCCAAGCATGTATTGGAACGGGGAGAGGCGAAGCCACATCATACCAAGCCAAAAATATGGTTAAAAGTAAAAAAATGATGGTAAATGGTTTTCGGATGTGCCCGGTGCGTAGCACGGGCACAAAATCTAGTATTCTTAATGTGTGTTAGATCTTTTGTATTAGGGGCTCAATTTAAATGTATTTTTTACTATTCTTTGTCGATGATATATGAATTTGTGTCACTTGTTGATATAATTTCTCTAAGGGCTTTGTTTAGCCCCTTGTTTCTTCAAAAAAAAAAATCCGTGAGCCAAATTTTGTTCCTTGGTCTGAAATATGCGCTATGACTTGACTCAAATGCCCCATAACAATTGTAAATCTAATATCATGCAAAGTAAATAAAATCTGCCAATTTTCTGTCCCTTGACTCAAAATGACCAAAACTAGGCAATGCTAATGTAAAATCTGTCTTACAATCCAAAAAAAAAAAAAAAGATTAAAAAAAATGTTATTAAAATTTACTTAGTCCACTTAATGGTTGGACTCATGGCAAACGAGGGACCAACACCAATCTCTGAGTAAAAGGAGGAGAAGAATCAAATTCTTTCAGCTTCACGCGCCAAGAAAGTACTGGCCGAGACTGGGTTTCTACCCTTACATAGATTTTACTTTTTAATCAAACATTATAGATCCTAATCACCCCATCTATCTTATTACGGCAAACAGGACCAACATTGCTAATAGAGGTACCAAATTATGTGAGGGTGTACCAAAATTATAATAAAACAAAACAGATTTTCATATAGGATAAAACTGTTTTTGCCTTGCTTGGTACACCCCCCTAATACACCCACATTAGCAGCCTTGAAACAGGACAACCCCACTTCTTCATTTTAATTTCGTTCAAACAAGACACACATCCAACCATGTGACCACATGGAATACAAGCTCCCTCGTGCGGAGCATCGAAACATATTATACGTGAGGTTGTATCACCTACATCATCAGTCAGTACTGCTCCGGTTTTTGCTGATTTATGGTCAGCGGTTGTTGCAGTAGACATGTCGACAGGACGGACATTGGTTGGTTCAGGATACCCACCAAAAATGATTGATGCATAACTCATTTGGTCATCTTCCGTGTCTTCTGAAGGAATGCTAGTAGTTTCTGCTGGATTGCTAGAACTTGACCCAGAACTTATTGGATATCGTAAGTCAAGTCAACTAATGTTGACTTGACCTTATTCTGTCATTAACTGTAAGTGTGTGAAAGACTTGTGTGTCTTGTATTGAGTATTGGTCATTGATTTTTAAAGGCATATGATTGTGTCTGTAAGGGTTGCCGATTTATGTAATAACACTACGAAGTTTCTCATGGTATCATTGGGTCTGATCCAGAGGACCTGATATTTTTTTTCTGCTACACAATCCTTTTCAGTAATCTTTTCAGGCAGTGTGTGAATTCCTTAATAATCTTTTTCTTAATAATTTTCAATTCACTTCAATAATCTTTTGTATCAACAATATTTTTCAGATTCAAAAACAATTTAGGCTCTTCATAATCCATCAATAATTTTTGGTCTGCAATTTGTTCATGTCCGCTGTTAATCCTCTGATTGTATACACAAGACGGAAGAGTATGGCTGCTAATGATGGTAATTTTACTATCCCTTTTACAAATATTAGTAATTTTGTCTCAGAAAAATTGGATTCTTCAAATTTTCTTATATGGCGAGATCAGTTCGAGTCGATTTTGTATTCTGCTTCTTTATTTGGGTATGTGAATGGAGATGAGGTAGAACCTGCTAAACAGATCTTGGTTAATGGAGATCTTGCTTCAAATCCACGATGAGTTTCTTGGAAGAAAGCAGATTCTTTTGCAATGAGTTGTTTAAAATTAACTTTCACATCTTCGATTTCTGCTAATGTATTGGGTTTATCATCTTCTAGACAGATTTGGTCTTATTTAGAAGTGATCTTCAAGAATCAATTTATGGCTCGTAAAAGTATGTTAAGGAATCAATTACATAGTTGCAAGAAAGGTAATGCTTCTGTTCAAGATTATCTTCAAAATATTAAACGTATTGCTGATTCTTTAGCTGCTATTGATGAAAAGGTGTGTGAGTCAGATTTGATAATGTATGTGTTAAATGGCTTAAGAAGATATTATGATAATTTTGTGATTTCAGCACAAAATAGAGAAGTTTTTTTACCTTTGCTGAGATTAAACCACGGTTATTAAGTCATGAGCAATGGCTTACTGAACAACATCAAGTTACAAGTTCAGATTTTGATGTTCAACATCCTTCTGGTTTTTATTCAAGAAATGGTACTAATAATAACAATGCTGGTAATGGTTATGGGAAAGGAAAGAATAAAGCCTTAGGAGGTAGTAACTTCAACATTAATAATACTAATACCAACAAGAACAATAGAAATTGAAATTGGAATTCTTCTGGGACTGCAAATGGAAGAAGAGAATATTCTCAGGTGGAATGTCAAATTTGCCGAAAAAGGAGTCATTATGCTAGCAGGTGCCATTTTAGATACTATCCACCACCATCTATTTCAGCTAATGGTTCTGCAAATGTGGCTCAACAACAACAGTTTCAACCACAACATGGTTTTTCTTCTATGGAAGATATGCATTTCTCGAATCACTCTGTTCCTTCTACGTCTGAATCTCCACAGTGGCTAACTGACTCAGGGGCTACAGCACATATGACTGGCAATGATAGTTTACTTCAGCATTCTACTTCTTATAAAGGCAAAGATTCAGTTCAAATTGGCAATGGTAAGTGTTAGAGCATACTCGGTCAACCTCGCATGCGTTTCTATATCAAGCATGTTTGTCAATGTTAGTGATCAACACTATAAAGTCTTGATTTCTAGCCTATTAGCTAAATCTCGGACTAGGATAGGAAAAGTGTAGTTAAGCTCAAGGACTTCATGGTGATTCAACGACAACGAAGAAGATCTACACCAAGAAACCGTGGAACTTCATCAACAAAAAGGTATGTGAAGACTTGAACTTATCTATCACTCGAAAGTCTATCTATTCTTCTCCTACTTCTTATGAGACAAAAGTCGTATGCTATATAGACTAGATCATATACACTTGATATTTCGAGCTGAGTATTCATTGCTTATCCTTTACTCGAAATCATGTGTTGGTAAAGCGTTTCGCTTTGATCGGGTTTATCTTTAACTAGTGACGAAAGTCATGAAAGTTTCAATCACTTTGGAAATTGCTCTGACGAGAAAGGTTTGTTGTTCTTGACGACTGAATATCTCCCTCTGAGAATGTTTCAATGATTGAAATGAGAGTTTATATTATATAACCATGTATTCCTTGAACCGAAGTTTTCGAACTTTGCTGATCAAGAGAAATCGGTAGGATTGTGGAATTGGCTTGCCCAGTCCGCGAACCCAGTCCGCAGACTCAGTCCGCGAACTAACGGAAGTTCTCGAGCGAGAATTTCTGTTGGAATTTCCAAAAATCGTTTGTGTGCTAAGTCCGCGAACTGGCGGAAGTTCTCGAACCGAGAATTTCTGCTGAGTTTGAAAAACTCAACCGATTAACTTAAGTCCGCGAACTTGTTTGTGAGCTTAAGAGGTTATGATCTAAAGATGTGCTCTGAACATGAAACATTAATTATTAAGGAATGCTTTATGCAAACCGTGGCTATAATGTTCATGAGCCGATTCTAATCGAATCGAATCATCTTTGCATCAATTGTGTCTTGTGTAGTTACATAAGATATCATAGCAATTGAACAACTCTTAACTAGTTCATTTGAGTCAATTGAACTAGTTATGGTGAAGAAGAACATGATTAATATGAGATGCTCATATGGTTGACCTTTTGGGTTATCATGTTGAACCAACATACGTATACTCGTTTGGTCATGGTTTTCTCAAACCCAGTAAACGTGTACCCAAGTCTGTGTGACAATCTATGTCTTTCGATCTAACGGTTGAGAGATATTGGCTTGAATTTAAATCAGTTTTTCATCTAAGGGTGGATAGAGTTTGCTTTGTACATAAGGCAAAACCTGATTTGAAAGGCTATATATAAGAGACATCTAGCATTGAGAAAACCTAATCCCTACACGTCTGTGTGCTACTAGTGCGCTCGCTAGAGTCCATCTCCATTAACTCTTGAGTTTCTTCTCTAAACTCGAGTTAACAACATAAAGACTTCATTAGGATTGAGAAGCCAGACCAATACTACTTTTATCGTAGTTGTGTGATCTGATCTTGCATCTTCTATCGTACGAGTACAATCGATTGATCGTCTTGAGATTGTGAGAGTTCTCCGATAGGCAAGATAAAGAATTAACAAACATCTTCGTCTCACTGTTTGTGATTCCTCGACAATCCGCTTGTGTAGTCAGGAAGGATTGTAGAGAGGTGATTGAATAATCTAGGCTGTTCTTCGGGAATATAAGTCTGGATTATCAATTGGTTCCTGTTACCTTGATTTTATATCTAAAGACAGAATAAAACCTAAGGTTTATCTGTGGGAGACAGATTTATCCTTTCGATAGACTTTTCTGTGTGAGACAGATTCGTTTATTATCAAGTCTGTAATTTTGGGTTACAACAACTCTTAGTTGTGAGTGAGATCAGCTAAGGGAATCAAGTACGCAGTGTCCTGCTGGGATCAGAGGCGTAGGAGTAAAACTGTACCTTGTATCAGTGGGAGATTGGTAGGGGTTCAACTATAGATCAGTCTGAAGTTAGATTGGAGTAGGCTAGTGTCTGTAGAGGCTTAATACAATGTGTATTCAATCTGGACTAGGTCCCGGGGTTTTTCTGCATTTGCGGTTTCCTCGTTAACAAAACTTCTGATGTCTGTGTTATTTCTTTTCCGCATTATATTTTATATAATAAAAATAATACAGGTTGTGCGTTGAGATCATTAACTTCTCTAATCCAACCTTTGGTTGTTGATTGTAGTTGATTTATCCTTGGACATTGGTATTTGGTACCGTCCAAGTTATCTCTCTTTGATAAAGACTCGCAGATTTATATTTGCTTGAGTAAAGATCAAATTGAGAGATTGAGATATAAACTCTTTGATATATCTTTTTATTGATTGAGTATGATTGTTTAGTTGCTTCTTATTTTCCATACAGATTGCCAAGCGAAATATTGGGTGGTGTTGTTAGACCCCCGCTTTTTCAATTGGTATCAGAGAAGGCAAACACGTTAAAGACCTCATCAGTATGTGTTTGTAGCGATCTGAATCTATGGACAAGAGTACTTTCTCTGACAACGCAACATCAGTACAGGACCACTTAGATAAGTTTCAAAAATCTGAATCCACTGAGGAAAATTCCTTATCGTCTCCTTCAACCGAATCTAAATCCAACTGGAGGAAATCTCTTGATGAACAGTTGGATGATCTCTCGGATGGAAGTGATTCTGAAGAAGGACAGAGTCTTCATGAAGAAGTTTCTCAATACATCAATTTGTTTGATCGTGAATTGAAGGAAACAAGGACAACTGCTTGCTTGAGAAAGTATATGAGTCCTCTCTGTCAAGGAAACAAAAAGTTGAGAAAACTCTTCAAAGGTTATGACGGTGGATACAAACTATTACAATCTATCGTCAAAGACCATGAAGAAGAGGTTCGCTAAAAAAATCTGAATGCGATAATCTTCTGCGTAACCTCTGTATATTAAAAGAGAGGCTTGCTGAAAGTGAAGCAAAATGTGAATCTCAACTGAAGTGTTTCGATGACAAAGAACACAGTCTTCTTACCAAAGAAAAATCCTTGGAAACCAAACTCACTGCTGCTTTTAATAAGGTAAAATCACTGGAAGAGAATCTAAATAGGTTCGGTTCTAGGTTTACAAAACTGTCTTCTATGCTGGGAGCTTGTAAAGAACCCCATGATAAACGTGGTTTGGGATATAAAGGAATAAACACTTCTAACTGTGATAAGACTAAGTTTGTTAAAGATGTTAATAATTCTTCGTGTGAAGAACCTGTGTCAGCTTGCAAAAACAAGGATTCTACTTCTTTCAAATCTTCTCAAAAGAAAACTACTGAACGTAGGTCCTTCAACTGCTATTACTGTGGAAACAAAGGACACTCTGAGCGAAGGTGTAGGCTTCGGATAAGGAATGAAAAACTTCACAACATTCATAATTGGATGTCTAAAGAAGTTGTTAAACCTATATCACAGATTAAAATCAACCCTGTTCGATCTCAAGGGACATACTGTGATAGGCATTTTCCTAATTTTTGTATTCAAACCAAAGGATACCTACAATGGTGGAAGGAAAAACAGCAAAACTGTGACAAATGTTGTAAATCAGCCTGGAAGGAGAAAAAGGAACAGGAGAAAGAAAAACGTGTCAAGTTCCCCTAATGTTCTCAAAAAGGACTGTGAATCCAAGACTTCCAATTCAGACTTCTTACATGTCAACAACCGAGTCTCTGATCTGAAGATTCACATAAACAGACTAAGACGGAATATCAAGAAAACAAGGAATGCTGTTAATCCATGTACTTCTAAATGTTCTCTTGATAATGCTTCTTCAACTAAATCAGATAGTTTGTTAATTACCGAAGAAAAGAAAAAAGAAGATGTGAATAATGATGAGCAAGATGCTCAGCTTATTACACCCTGACATGCTCATGTTGCATCTCTTTTTAATTTGTGTCTTGTTAAAAAGGATGCTCATTGTTCTCAGGATTTTCATCTTGAGAAAGTTGTTAGGATTGTACTGCATTCGATGTTATTTCCATTTGCTCCTCAACATTTTTTCTTTATTCTCCTTGGGCTTCCTTAGTCTATCATAGGCCCGACTCTCTTGTTCGTGCATCAACCCACACGAATGTCATGTTCCCTAGGGTTTGATGGAATACCTTATATTTATTTATAATGTATTTAAGTAGTGCAAAAAGCTTTTCTATAGCCCTTTTTAGTGCACAATGAAGGGAAGCAACAAGTTTGATGATGTTGAGCTGTTTCCTATTGATATCTCATGCTTTCATGCTCTTAACCATGAAAACGAAGACAAACTGCCGGTTCAGATTTCTTCACAACTGGTAGGAAATCTTCTTGAGGACTTTAAGGACGTACGCGAACAACTTGGTATCGCAACACGAAATCTAGACTATCTAAAAGACGAACTAAGGAAGGCATATGAGGAACTCGTTCTTGTTCAAACCCTGGTTGCAGAAAGGATTTAGTTTTTCGTCTGTTCGTGGTTCTAGTCGCCTAGTATGTCTTCTTTTTGGATTAGATGGAAGAATAACTAGTGCTTTGAATAGCGATGATTGTGACTGCACATAGCTATTTTTGTTTTTCATCTTCTTGTGCTTATTTTTTAGGTTTATTGTTTTTAAATTCTAAAAATATTTGGAGGATGATGATTATTGCAGTATTTTCTTGGCTTGTTATATTGCAATATTTTTATGGGATATGTATTGTTTGCGTCCGTGAACTTGAAGGTCCCATATTGTTGTCAAAAGTAAAGTCGTCCATGAATTGGTATTCGTATTGATGAAAGGACGAATTCACTTTTGATATATACAAAAGTTATGACTATGCAATCATGTATTTGATGGAAAATATGATTAAATCTTTTGTGTGACAAGGATAAAGTATATTATGTTGTTATGCATATAATGATGCAAAGATAGAATAGATCCTTGTATGTTATCCACGGTATTGATCTTCATTGATCCATTTTATTATGTACTACCGTGAAGGCTCCATTGTGTGTCTTATGTTGAGAACCTTACAACTAAGTCGATTAACCTTGGCTTTGTTGGTTGTTCCGTGAGATGCTATATGTTGAGCATTAGGAACTAAATTAATCAACTAGTTTGGTAATTTAGTTTGTACTCCATAAGTCTTCTTTCTTATGTTGATTACATGTACGGTTAAGGTTGTCATGTCTTATGATAATCTTAGTCGGGGTTCCATAATCTCTTATGTTGAGCCCAAAATAATTAAATTTATTACCTTGGTGATTAGTTTGGTTATTTGTTTGTATTCCAATTAGATTAATTATAGGTTCTCTTGTAATTAATTTAGTTGAGTTTTCATATATTCCACAAGTTCTTGTGTTGCGTATATGAACGGCTACACTATCATGTTCTATTGGTTAATGTAGTCACGTATTCCGTAAGGTTTTCCTTATGTTGAGTACTTGAACGGCTAAGTTAGTCACCTCAATATGATTAACTTAGTCGTATCCGGTTGCTCCGTGAGTTTACTTATGTTGAGCACTTTCAACTAAATTGATCACTTTTGTGGTTTTGATTTAATTGTGCTTTCAATTAAAATATTCATGGGTTTAGTTGTGAGTATTTTGGTTGAGTTTTGGATATAAAAATTCATTCACGTGGTTTTTGGTGTCCAAATAAAAATCCTTCTTTTCTTTCGAAATTAAGGTCGCTCTTGTTGTTCCTTCGGGGATGACATCAAATGGGGGAGAGTTCTTTTGAACTTGTGCTTAATGGTAATATCTTGCGGGGAGTACGGCTGTGGAATTTTTTAGGGGTTATCTTGCGTCTTAAAACTCCTTGATGAATGTTGTTAGCTTCGGCTATAAGAATGCATCTAAATTAAGATGATATGTTGTCTTTCTTTTGGTCATGAAATGTCTCTTGTGGAAATTTCATTATGAACCCGTTCTTGTACCTTTGCCAATTTTATTGACAAAAAGGGGGAGAAATATTGTTGGTCACACTACAAATACATATGGTTTTCGGATCATTGTGTAAGGGGGAGTGGTTTCCATGATCGAGATGGAGTATTGACTAAGGGGGAGTGATACATATCACCATAGTATTATTGTTAAAGTCTTAATGCAATTGGACTTTGATGTTCATAATAATACTATGACATTGTATAATAATGATCGAGAATCTCGATTTCTCTCATTGTTATAGCTACGGATCTTCAACAACGGTGATAATAAACTTACAACCTTTGGTATCATTGGAGTACTTGGAAGGACGAAGATTTCAAGGAACGTTGAAGATTGGACTATGGAATAGGAGGCACTAAAGTTTATCTTTTTTTCTATTCCATATGTATTAATAGTTTTGTCACTAAAATTGACAAAGGGGGAGATTGTTAGAGCATACTCGGTCAACCTCGCATGCGTTGCTATATCAAGCATGTTTTTCAATGTTAGTGATCAAAACTATAAAGTCTTGATTTCTAGCCTATTAGCTAAGTCTCGGACTAGGATAGGAAAAGTGTAGTTGAGCTCAAGAAATTCATGGTGATTCAACGACAACGACGAAGATCTACACCAAGGAAACGTGGAACTTCATCAACAAAAAGGTATGTGAAGACTTGAACTTTTCTATCACTCGAAAGTCTATCTATTCTTCTCCTACTTCGTATGAGACAAAAGTCGTATGCTATATAGACTAGATCATATATTCTTGATATTTCGAGCTGAGTATTAATTACTTATCCTTTACTCGTAATCATGTGTTGGTAAAGCGTTTCGCTTTGATCAGGTTTATCTTTACCTAGTGATGCAATTCATGAAAGTTTAAATCACTTTGGAAATTCCTCTGACGAGAAAGGTCTGTTGTTCTTCACGACTGAATACCGCCCTCTGAGAATGTTTCAATGATTGAAATGAGAGTTTAGATTATATAACCATGTATTCCTTGAACCGAAGTTTTCGTACTTTGTTGATCAAGAGAAATCGGTAGGATTGTAGAATTGGCTTGCCAAGTCCGCGAATCCAGTCCGCAGACTCACTCCGTGAACTGACGGAAGTTCTCGACCGAGAATTTTTGCTGGGATTTCCAAATCTCTTTTGTGTGCTAAGTCCGCGAACCCAGTCCGCGATCCCAATCCGCGAACTGGAGGAAGTTCTCAACCTGAGAATTTCTGCTGAGTTTGGAACACTCAACCGATTAACTCAAGTCCGCGAACTTGTTTGTGATCTTAAGAGGTTATGATCTAAAGATGTGATCTGAACATGAAACATTAATTATTAAGGAATACTTTATGCAAACCGTGGCTATAATGTTCATGAGCCGATTCTAATCGAATCGAATCTTCTTTGCTTCAATTGTGTCTTGTGTAGTTACATAAGATCTCATAGCAATTGAATAACTCTTAACTAGTTCATTTGAGTCAATTGAACTAGTTATGGTGAAGAAGAGCATGATTAATATGAGATGCTCATATGGTTGACCTTTTGGGTTATCATGTTGAACCAACATACGTATACTCGTTTGGGCATGGTTTTCTCAAACCTAGTAAACGTGTACCCAAGTGTGTTTGACAAGCTATTTCTTTCAATCTAACGGTTGAGAGATATTGGTTTGAATCTAAATCAGGTTTTCATCTAAAGGTGGATAGAGTTTGCTTTGTACCTAAGGCAACAGTACAAAGCAATCTCCACACGTCTGTGTGCTACTAGTGCGCTCGCTAGAGTCGATCTCCATTAACTCTTGAGTTTCCTCTCTAAACTCGAGTTAACGACTTAAAGACTTCATTGGGATTGTGAAGCCAGACCGATACTACTTTTATCGTAGTTGTGTGATCTGATCTTGCATATTCTATCGTATGAGTACAATCGATTGATTGGCTTGATATCGTGAGAGTTCTCCGATAGGTAAGATAAAGAAGTCACAAACATCTTCGTCTCACTGTTTGTGATTCCTCGACAATCCGCTTGTGTAGTCAAGAAGTATTGTAGAGAGGTGATTGATTAATCTAGGATGTTCTTCGGGAATATAAGTCCAGATTATCAATTGGTTCCTATTACCTTGATTATATATCTAAAGACGGAAAGAAACTAGGGTTTATCTGTGGGAGACAGATTTATCTTTTCGATAGACTTTTCTGTGTGAGACAGATTCGTTTATTATCA
The DNA here is from genome assembly GCF_003573695.1 of Papaver somniferum. NCBI lineage: Eukaryota > Viridiplantae > Streptophyta > Magnoliopsida > Ranunculales > Papaveraceae > Papaver > Papaver somniferum. The sequence continues at coordinate 30,783,502 of NC_039358.1, read as the reverse complement.
AGTCTGTGATTTTGGGTTGCAGCAACTTTTAGTTGTGGGTGAGATCATCTAAGGGAATCAAGTACGCAGTGTCCTGCTGGGATCAGAGGCATAGGAGTACAACTGTACCTTGTATCAGTAGGATATTGGTAGGGGTTCAATCTGGACCAGGTCCCGGAGTTTTTCTGCATTTGCGGTTTCCTCGTTAACAAAACTTCTGGTGTCTGTGTTATTTCTTTTCCGCATTATATTTTATATAATAGAAATAATACAGGTTGTGCGTTGAGATCATCAACTTCTCTAATACAACCTTTGGTTGTTGATTGTAGTTGATTGATCCTTGGACATTGGTCTTTGGTACCGTCCAAGTTATCTCTCTTTTGCTTGAGTAAAGATCAAATTGAGAGATTGAGATATAAAATCTTTGATATATCTTTTTATTGATTGAGTCTGACTGTCTAGTTGATTCTTATAAAAAGTACATTGGAGTTTGTCTATACAGATTGCTAAGAGAAATATTGGGTGGTGTTGTTAGACCCCCGCTTTTTCAGTAAGTGCCTTGTTATTTATTCTACTAGAACATCAATTATTTCTACACCTCAAACTAGTTTCAGGCTAAATAATGTTTTGTTAGTACCAGATATGAAGCATAACCTGTTGTCTGTTGCTAGGTTTACTAGAGAGAATCATTGCTACTTTAAATTTTTTCCTTATGGTTATGAAATTAGGGATTTGGATACTCATGTCTTGCTTGCTCATGGTAATGTAGTCAAAAATTTATACCCTTTAAGCCGGTACAGACACTGGCCTACTCCAAGCTAACTTCGGACTGGACTATAGTTGAACCCCGATCAGTCTCCCACTGATCCAAGGTACAGTTGTACTCCTACGCCTCTGATCCCATCAGGATACTCCATACTTGATTCCCTTAGCTGATCTCACCCACAACCAAGAGTTGTTGCAACCCAAAATTGCAGACTTGGTAATAAACAAATTTGTCTCACATAGAAAAGTCTATCAAAGGATAAATATGTCTCCCGCATATAAACCCTAGGTTTTGTTCCGTCTTAAGATATAAAATCAAGGTGAACATGAACTAATTGATAATCCGGTCTTATATTCCCGAAGAACAGCCTAGATTAATCAATCACCTCTCTATAATCCTTCCTGACTACACGGGCGGTTTGTCGAGGAATCACAAACAGTGAGACGAGGATGTTTGTGACTTCTTTATCTTGCCTATCGGAGAAATCTCACGATCTCAAGCCAATCAATCGATTGTACTAGTATGATAGAAGATGCAAGATCAGATCACACAACTACGATAAAAGTAGTATCGGTCTGGCTTCACAATCCAAATGAAATCTTTCAGTCGTTAACCTGGTTTTAGAGAAGAAAACCAAAGGTTAAAGGAGAATCGAATCTAGCGAGCACACTAGTATCACACAGACGTGTGGGGATTAGTTTTGTTCAAAGATAGATGTTTCCTTTATATAGCCTTCAAATCAGGGTTTTGCCTTAGTTACAAAACAATCCTTATTCACCGTTAGATGAAAACCTGATTTAGATTCAAGCTAATATTTCTCAGCCGTTAGATCGAAAAATTAGCTTGTCACACACACTTGGGTACTGGGTTTGCGAAAAACCATGCCCAAACGTGTACGTGTATATTGGTTCAACATAGTAACCCAAAAGGTTAACCATATGAGCATTTCATATTAACCTTGTTCTTCTTTACCATAACTAGTTCAATTGACTCAAGTGAACTAGTTAAAGAGTTGTTCAGTTGCTATGAGATCTTATGTAACTACGCAAGACACAATGGAAACAAAGATGAATCGATTCGATTGAATCGGATAATGAACATTATAGCCACGGTTTGCATAAAGTATTCCTTAATAAGTTAAGTTTCATATTCAGAGCACATCTTTAGATCATAACCTCTTAAGTTCACAAACAAGTTCGCGGACTTAAGTTAATCAGTTGAGTTTTCAAAAATTAACAGAAATTCTCGGAAAGAGAACTTCCGCCAGTTCACGAACTGGGTTCTCGGACTAAGTACACAAACGAGTTTTGGAAAATCCAGCAGAAATTCTCGGTCGAGAACTTCTGACAGTTCGCAGACCGAGTCTGCGGACTGGGTTCGCGGACTTGGCAAGCCAATTCCACAATCCTCCCGATTTCTCTTGATCAACAAAGTTCGAAAACTTCGGTTCAAGGAATATAGGGTTATGTTATCTAAACTCTCATTTCAATCATTGAGACATTCTCAGAGGACGCTATGTAGCTGTTATTCACATACCGATTCACGTCATAGCTATTCTCAAAGTGATTGAAACTTTTCATGACTTTTCGTCATTAGGTGAAGATAAACTTGATCAAAGCGAAACGCTTTACCAACACACGGTTTCGAGAAAAGTATAAACAATGAATGCTCAGCTCGAAATGTCAAATGTGTATGATCTAGTCTATATAGCATACGACTTTTGTCTCAAAAGAAGTAGGAGATAAAATAGATAGACTTTTGAATGATAGATAAGTTCAAGTCTCCACATACCTTTTTGTTGATGAAGTTCCACGGTTCCTTGTATAGATCTTCGTCGTTGTATGATGAATCGACATGAAGTTCTTGAGATCACCTACACTTTTCTATCCTAATCCTATACTTAGCTATGTAGGCTAGAAATCAAGACTCATAGTTTTAATCACTAACATTGACAAACATGCTTGAGATAGCAACGCATGCGAGGTCGACCGAGCTATACTCTAACAATCTCCCCCTTTGTCAATTTTAGTGACAAAACTATTAATACATATGGTATACAAAAAAGATAAACTTTAGTGGCTCCTATTCCATAGCCTAATCTTCAACGTTCCCTGAAATCTTCGTCCTTCCAAGTACTCCAATGATCCCAAAGGTTGTAAGTTTAGCATCACCATTGTTGAAGATCCGTAGCTATAACAATGAGAGAAATCGAGATTCTCGATCATTATTATACAGTGACATAGTAATATTATGTAATATCAAAGTCCATGTAATACCCTGTATTTTCAGTTACCTTTCCGGGTAGGATTTTAACGAGTTAGCTTAGATTATTGTTTATTATTCCTTAGCCTAAGTAGGTTGCTTGAACAAGAAAGTTAGGATGTGAATATAATCACCTAAATATGAGGAAAATAAAGAGACATTTAAAGTTAAAAATAAATAATAAAAATGCTTAATTATTATTAGTAGTATTACAACCAAAATTGGGAGAGAGAATTTGATATTAGAAAACCAAAGGTTAGGGAGAAGAATGAGATGAAGCTAATGTTTCTTTTAGAGAAGAAGGTTATGAAAATCAGTAGAGGATCAATCAAATTGAGGTAGAATGATGTTAGTTATTGAAGACTAATTAATTATTTCCTAAAGTGAGCCGTGGTTATTTAGGGAAGGGGTTTCCTAAACCGGTTAGAATTGTTGGTGGCCAAGTTTGTAACCTATATAAATAGGTAGTTAGGCCTTGTAGAATTTGTGCATTGTGTAGAAAACGATTAAGAGATCGGTGAGAGATTTCTTGTATAGCTTTTAGGGCTAAAGATAGGGTTTCATTGTGATATCATATTGGTGAGGAACAAGAGATAATGTTATCGTCTCGGGTAATTGTTGCGGTGTAACCAAGGGTTTGCTGGGATTCACACGACGTTGTAATCGTTTTTTCTTCATAGTTGATTTGAGTTGGTGCGGCTCAAAGTGGACGTAGACAATATATACAAGTTGTATGTATTGGTTGAACCACTATAAATCTTGTGTCTTGTGAGTTGATTTATCTTTCTCGTATTATTATGGTTGCTTGTGCTTGGTTTACTTATTATTCATCATAATATCTCAAGATCTGTTATTCCGCGGTTGTTAGTGATTATTCCCTTAGAAATTCCTGACAACTGGTATCAGAGCTCGGGTTAGAGCTTTAGGGTTTATCGTAGTTCGATTGGAGTGAGAGTTATGTGTGATAATAACGAAAGTACGGTAGCTAGGGTTAAAGTTTTTAATAGGAAGAACTTTGCGTTTTAGAAGTCTCAGATGGAAGACTACCTATATGAGAAAGACATTGCTGATCCTTTGGGTGGAGTTGCGAAAAAGGGAGCACGCAAAGACGATGAATGGACAACTCTTGATCGCAAGTGTGTAGCCGTGATCCGTAGATGTCTAACGGAGGAAGTCTACAATAACGTACAAGAGGAAACTAGTACGAAGGATCTTATGGATAAACTTGAAAAGTTATATCAAAAGTCATCAGCCTCAGGGAAGATTATGTTGTGTGAACAATTATTTAATCTGAAGATGCAAGAAGGCGAAGCGATTTCAACACATCTTAGGAAGTTTAAATCGATTATTTCTTAGCTTTCAAAAGTTAGTATTACTTTTGATGATGAAGTTCAAGCTTTACGGTTTCTGTCGTCATTACCAAAGAGTTGGAAGACTGCAAAGACAACCATCAGCAATTCTGCAGGGAGCGAGAAGTTAAAGCTTGATGATGTGCAGCAAAGGTTGATCGCTGAAGAGGAGAGAAGAATAGAACAAGGTTATGTTTCTAGTTCTTCAAAATCGGCCTTAAGTATGCATGATGAAGATAGAGGCAGGAGTTCAAATAGGAACAACAACAACAAATCCAGATGGAAGTCTAGAGGGAAGTCTAGGAGGGATATCAATCTCGACCTAGAGGTGTTGTTGAGTGTTGGGAGTGTAAGAAACTAGGACACTTCAAGCGCGATTGTCCGGAAAACAAAGGTGATAATAATGGTGGAAACAAAGGTAATCAAGAAGAGGTTAACTTAGTTGCAGCTGCGGAACCGGTGAAGGTCCTTGTTGATAACATGAAGGTGATTACGGAAGGTTTTCTACTACTCTCTGAAGACAAGCAAGATGAGTCTTGGATTATAGACTCGGGAGCTTCTTTCCACAGGTGATAAGTGTATTATGATCTCTTATAAAGAAGGATACTATGGCCAAGTATTCTTGGGTGACGGTGAAGCATGCGATATCATCAGTTTGGGTGATGTGATCTTGAAAGTCAATGGTTCGACATGGAAATTGAAGGATGTACGACACGTTCCAAATTTGAAGAAGAACTTGGTGTCTGTGGGCCAAGTTTGCGATGATGACTGTGAAGTTGTGTTAACGAAACACAATTGGAAAGTAAAGAAAGGGGCTATGGTATTAGCTCGTGGAGTTAGAGTCAATACTCTATACCGGACTTCAGATGGAACTACTTTAGCAGTGGCTAGTAGTGGTGAAGACACTAACTTATGGCATAGAAGATTAGGGCACATGAGTGAGAAGAACATGAATATTCTATGTTCGGGAGGATATCTACCTAAGGTGAAGTCTGTTGATATGATTTTTTGTGAAGACAGTGTTCTTGGAAAACAAAAACGGGTTAGTTTCAGCAGAGGAGGAAAAGACTTGAGAAGTGCAAAACTTGATTTGGTTCGCACGGATGTATGGGGACCAATTGATATTCCATCTCACAACGGGTTCCAATATTATGTCACCTTTATTGATGATCACTCAAGGAAGGTGTGGCTTTACATCATGAAGAATAAGTTCGAGGTGTATGAAGTGTTTAAGAAGTGGAAAGCTTTGGTTGAAACAGAAACTGGCCTGAAGTTGAAGCGTCTAAGGTCAGACAACGGTGGTGAGTATGACAAAACATAATTCTTACAGTTATGTGCTACGAATGGAATTCGTTTGGAGAGGACAGTTCCAAGGACACCACAGAAGAATGGAGTAGCAGAACGTATGAATTGGACGTTGAATGCACGTGCAAGGTGCATGAGGTTGCAGTCTGGTTTGCCCGAGACCTTCTGGGCACATGCAACAAAGACGTCTGCTTATCTAATTAACAGGACACCTAGTAGTCCATTAGATATGAAGATACCAGAGGAGGTTTGGGCTGGAAAAATGGTAAATCTTTCCTATTTGAATTTTTTTGGTTATGTTGGTTATGTTCATCTTAGTTCCGGTGAGAGGTCTAAGATAGGTGCTCAAGAAAAGAAGTGTATATTACTTGGGTATGGAATTGACGCTTTTGGGTATAAACTTTGGGACTATGAGGGTCACAAAGTTATTAGAAGTAGAGATATCACTTTTAATGAGAATGAGCTATACAAGGACAGGAATACAGCACAAGTTGAAGATGTCAGGTCAAGCAACGTCGATAAGGAGTTGTATATCGATATTGATGATGTTTCTGGAAGAAGTGTGGAACAAGAAGAGCATGATGTTGCTGATGGAAGAGAAGTACAAGTTGAAGAGACTTCTACTGCAGTGAGAGTTATTCCTACAGTTTCACAAGAAGTACGAAGATCGTCAAGAACTCCTAAACCAAACCCAAGGTGTGCTTTGAATTATTTATTACTTACGGATGGAGGCGAACCTGAAGATATTAAGGAAACACTACAGGCTAATGATTCAGGCAAGTGGAAACTTACTATGGAGGATGAGATAAATTCACTTGATGAGAATGACACTTGGGTGTTAGTAAAATTACCAAGAGGTAAGGAGGCGTTGCATAACAAGTGGGTTTATCGGATGGAATCTGAAGCAAATGGAGAAATTCGCTACAAGGCGAGGTTGGTTGTGAAAGGTTTCCAGCAAAAACCTGGTGTTGATTACAACAAGATATTTTCTCCAGTTGTGAAGATGACTACTATTGGAATAATGTTAAGTCTAGTGGCTTCTGAAGATCTCTACCTTGAACAGTTGGATGTAAAGACAACTTTTCTTCATGGTGACCTAGATGAAGAAATTTACATGAAACAACCAGAAGGATTCATAGTAAAAGGCAAGGAAGAGATGGTGTGCAAGCTAAAGAAGAGTTTGTATGGTTTAAAACAAGCCCCGAAACAGTGGTACAAGAAGTTTGATAACTTCACGCATAGAAGTGGTTACTCACGGTGTAATGAAGATCATTGTTGTTACTTCAAAAGGAATGGTTCTGACTACATCATATTACTACTGTATGTGGATGATATGTTGTTTGTCGGAACATCTCTACAGGAAGTTGAGAATTTGAAGAAACAATTAGCAAGTGAGTTTGCTATGAAAGATCTTGGTGAAGCAAAGAAGATTCTTGGTATGAGGATCATAAGAGACAGAACTAAGGGTGTACTTATGATTAGTCAGGCTGAATATATTGAACGAGTGTTGAAAAGATTCAATATGGAGAATGCTAAACCAGTTAGTTCTCCACTTGGAAGTCAAATTCGTCTTTCAAGTATGCAGTGTGCGAAGACAGATGAAGAAAAGGAGTACATTCCTAACGTACCATATTCTTCGGCTATTGGGAGTCTAATGTATGCTATGGTGTGCACGAGACCGGATATTGCACATGCAGTGGGAGTAGTGAGTAGATATGCAAGCAACCCAGGAAAACAACATTGGGAAGCTGTGAAGTGGATTCTCAGGTATTTGAGAAGTAACACAAACGTACCATTGTGCTATGGAAAAGGTGGTTCAATTTGAGGGGTTATGTGGATGCAGACTTCACAGGTGATGTAGATAAAAAACGAAGTACGACCGGTTATGTTTATACTATGGGGTCAGCTGCAGTGAGTTGGAACTCAAGGTTACAGAAGTTGGTTACATTGTCTACTACGGAAGCGGAGTACGTAGCGGTGACGGAAGCGAGCCAGGAGATGATTTGGTTACAAGGATTATTAGCTGAGTTGGGCAAGGAACAAGGAGATAATGTTCTGTTTAGCGACAGTCAAAGTGCTATACATTTATCCAAGAACTCAGCCTATCATGCTAGGACAAAGCATATAGATATCCATTATCATTTCATTCGGGATCTCTTAGAAGAAGGAGAGTTGAATCTCGAGAAGATTCTTGGTTCGAAGAATCCGGCGGATATGTTTACCAAGGGAGTTACATCAGACAAGCTAAAGCTCTGCAAGGCTTTAGCTGGTCTCTCAGAATGAGGATCTGAGAGGGGAGACGCACTAATAAGGAAGATATTTTAGCACCGTCAATCCAAAGTTGAAGAACGGAAGAAAATCAATAAGTCTTCAGAGTGGGAGATTGTTAGTTATTGAAGACTAACTAATTATTTCCTAAAGTTAGTCGTGGTTATTTAGGGAAGGGGTTTCCTAAACCGGTTAGAATTCTTGGTGGCCAAGTTTGTAACCTATATAAATAGGTAGTTAGGCCTTGTAGAATTTGTGCATTGTGTAGAAAACGATTAAGAGATCGGTGAGAGATTTCTTGTATAGCTTTTAGGGCTAAAGCTAGGGTTTCGTTGTGATAGCATATTGGTGAGGAACAAGAGACAAGGTTATCTTCTCGGGTAATTGTTGCGGTGTAACCAAGGGTTTGCTGGGATTCACACGACGTTTTAATCGTTTTTTCTTCATAGTTGATTTGAGTTGGTGCGGCTCAAAGTGGACGTAGACAATATATACAAGTTGTATGTATTGGTCGAACCACTATAAATCTTGTGTCTTGTGAGTTGATTTATCTTTCTCGTATTATTATGGTTGCTTGTGCTTGGTTTACTTATTATTCATCATAATATCTCAAGATCTGTTATTCCGCGGTTGTCAGTGATTATTCCCTTAGAAATTCCTGACAAATGCTACACCCTTTCTCTTTTGGTGGTTTTTCATGTGTTCTCTTGGATGATTTTGTATTGCTAGGTTTCATAAATTTATTCCCATAACTATGTATATTGGATTGATGATCATGTCAGTTCTTGTGATAGATAACATAATTGGGTTTTACTGGTTAAAATTTGAGAGTAATCTACCGTAAATTTACCGTTGAATATTTCTTGTAATTTGGATAATAGTTTCTGAAATTCTGGACAGTTTCATTTTACAGTGGTTTTGATGTTCTTAGGTAGTCTTAATGTTGTTAAAATGATTTGGAGTCTTAATAAAAATTGTAGATAAATGTATTATCTTTCATTATATTTTAGGTTTGCCTAATTTGAGACTAATATCAATTTATGGTGAATATTATGGCAAACTGGTGTTATCTGTTCAAATTTTGTGATGTGTTTATAAAATCATTATCTTTTTATTGAGCCGTTAGTTTGATGTGAAATTTGGATATGTTATACACTATGGTGTGAGGAATGTTCAGTAAAAGTTTTAGGTAGATCGGAAAATGTTATCACCTGAAACACATGATGTAAAATGTCTGCAGTTAGTGTGTTTGATTAAATGGTTGAAAGAAAATCATGTTGTTAAGCCATGGTTACTTGTGTTGTTTGTAAAAATGATTTATAAAAGTAAATGAGTTCATGTTTTACCATTATATGGAACATGTTTCATGATAACGGCGGGTAATGATCCCCGAGAGTTAAATGGGTAATGATCCCCATGAGAACTTGTGTTTCCCGACCATCGATGGCGGCTGTCCGTGCCGATAAACGATAGGTGGTGTACGAACCAAGATTTTCGTGATGTGAATGAAACGGGTAATGATCCCCTAGAGCAGATGGGTATGATCCCCATAGGAACTTTCGTTCCTAACCATCGATGGAGGTTGTTCGCGCCGATAAACGATAGGTGGGTGTACGAACTAAGGTTTTCGTACCGTGAACTCATGTTATGTTGGTGATGATACTAATTTGTGAATGGATGATTAGTGAACTCATTGTTTCTCTGTGACTATATTAATGCGTGAATATATGTGTTGAATCATTGATGAATGACCTGTTGACAATTATCCTGGTGTTGTAAACTCATGGTTTGTTGTGAAAATATAAATATTATTAGTGTTATGAACTCATGCGTTGAAACTTAAGTGGATGAATTGTGAATTGATGTGTAAAATTCAAATGGATGAATTGTGTTATTATCAATGATGTAATGAATCGTAAATTGGATTATTTGTTTGAAATATTATTGGCGTTGTGAATTCATGATTGGAATCTAAGTAAGATAATTTATTAGAAACATTATTGTCGAGTATAACATTGATTCTCGGAAGTCGTGATGTGTTTCTTGGTATATGTTTTTGCTTGATAAAATGATTATGTTTGCGCATCTTTGGAGAATTGGGAATGCATTCTATTGATCTGTCATCTCACCCCAATTGACATCCTTGCAGATTTATCAGAGTGGCGCAGCGAAAGCTAGGAATGAGTAGCTTAGTGATTGAATTGTTTTAATGGATTGCTTGAAATGTAAATCTTAACTGAAATGTTGTTAAATATGTTTAGTAAATTCATATGAATCAACTCATGTATGTAAAGATTTAATTATGCTTAGTATAAAAATAAATTTTTAAGTCTCTTTCCGACCCGTAACACTTCGAGTTCGGATCTCCATAAGGGTTTACCCTGGTCTGGAACTCGGGGTGTTATAGTACAATTGTATCACGACTTTAACAATAATACTACGGTGATATGTATCACTCCCCCTTAGTCAATACTCCATCTCGATCATGGAAACCACTCCCCCTTACACAATGATCCGAAGACCATATGTATTTGCAGTGTGAACTACAATATTTTTCCTCCTTTTTGTCAATAAAATTGGCAAAGATATAAGAACGGGATCATAATGAAATTTACACAAGAGACATTTCATAGACTAAAAGAAAAATACATACCAACTTAATTTAGACGCAATCATAAAGCCGAAGCTAAATGCATTCATCAAGGAGTTTGAAGATACAAGATAACCCCTATAAAATTCCACAGCTGCACACCTCGCAAGATATTACCATTAAGCACAAGTTCAAAAGAAATCTCCCTCATTTGATGTCGTTCCCGAAAGAACAACAAGAGCGACCTTAATTTCGAAAGAAAAGAAGGATTTCTTTAATTGGACACCAAAAACCATAGAAAATGATTTTTTTATATCCAAAGCTCAACGAAATTATTCACAAGTAAACCCATGATTAATTCAATTGGAATACACAACTAAATCAAACCACAAAAGTGATCAATTTAATTGAAAGTGCTCAACATAAGTAGACTTACGGATCTACGACTAAGGTAATCATACGGAGATGACTAACTTAATCGTTCACATACTCAACATAAGGAAAACCTTACGGAATATACGACTACATTAACCAATAGAACATTATAGTGTATCCTTTCATATACTCAACACAAGAATTTGTGGAATATATGAAAATTCAACTAGACTAATTACAATAGAACCCATAATTAATCTAATTGGAATACAAACAACCAAACTAATCACCGAAGTAATCAATTTAATTATTTTGGGCTCAACATAAGAGAACTTATGGAACCCCGACTAAGTTCATCATAGAATATGACAACCTTAGCCGTACATGTACTCAACATAAAAAAGAAAACTTATGGAGTACAAACTAAATAACCAAACTAGTTGATTAAATTAGTTCCTAATGCTCAAAATAAGACATACAATGGAGCCTTCATGGTAAAACATAACAAGATGGATCAATGAAGATCAATACCGTGGATAACATACAAGGATCTATTCTATTTTCCATCATAACGATATAATAGACTTTATCCTTGTCAAACAAAAGATTTTATTTTCCATCAAATATATGACTGCATAGGCATAAATTTTGTAATTGTCAAAAGTCCATTCGTCCTTTCATCAATACAAATACCAACTCATGAACGACTTTACTTTTGACCGCATATGGGACCTTCAAGTTCACAGACGCAAACAATACATATCCCATAAACAAATTGCAATATCACAAAATCATAAAGATCAATACTGCAATAACATCATCCGCAAATATTTTTAGAATTTAATAACCAATAAACCTAAAAAATAACATAATAAGATGAAAACAAAAATAGCTATGTGTAGTCACAATCATCGCTATTCAAAGCACTAGTTATTCTTCCAACTAATAAAAAAAGAAGACTTACTAGGTATTGTAGATCTTTCTCAGGGCATCTACAGAAAACTCCTTCTTGTTATTGAAAAACCCATTGATTATGGGATCATTCAATTCCTCTAAATCTTCAGAAATATCAGTTAACTCACTAAGTTCCCTTTTTAGATTATGCAAGGTATTTTTGGTCAAAGACAACCTTTGTTCATAGTGAGTTATTTCTTCCATAGAGTAAATTATTCGAGATTTTATATCATTTCTCTTGCTGATGAAGTCTTTCACCATTTCTCTAAACTGACCATCAGCACGACACCCAGAAATGAGACAGTTAGAGGAAGAACTTTTTCTATTGATTGTAGACTTCTTCTTTATCATCCTTAAGAAAGTAATTCCTTTGCATAGATATACGTTGACTGCTTCTACTGCATTAATTTTAGAAGTGCCTCTAGTTACAGGAGCCATGAAAACGTATGAGAAGAAAGAAGAATATAAGAAGATTTAAAAGTGTCAAACCCTAATCCTTGACAAAGTCTTCCACAGTTTAAGGATCCACAAACAATATTGTTAGTAGGATATTAAACAAACAAATATACATACTTGAGCCACAAGATGCATAGCCTCAATCCTCTCAAGATAAGAATGAGGATGCAGGCGTCTCCGAGCTCAACCAGAAACAAAGTGAGCCAGATGCTCCCTTTGCTTGTCAAGGCTTGTTGCAAAAACAAGGTTTCTCCTTCTTCTGATTCTGGAAGCATTAGTTTTGCATGACCTTTGATTATCCGGATTCAACATTTGCATGTTCTCTTGTAGTTTAGAAATTCTCTTGTTCGTATGCTTGAATCTCCAACACGTGTTTTGAACATGATTTGTATTTCCACAAAACGAACAACCCGGAGAACCTTTGTCTTGTTGAAGTGTCTTATGTTTATTACAACTGCTATCCTTTGTTTTCCCGTGACACTTAGGAATATAGTTGACGATACCTGGAGTCTTGCTCTTAAATCCTAAACCATTGGTGTTTCCAAAGGATTTCTGACCAAATAAAATTGCTGAGATTTTATCAGAACTTCCAGATAATCGTTGAAGATCATCTTTGAGAGTATTAATCTCTTTTTCCTTTAGAAAAATGGTCACGGTGAGTTTATCATTAAGCCAATCTATCTCAAGATCTTTCACTTGGATTAAAGATTCCAGTTTCTTCAATAAAGCTTTTAATTGAAGATTTTCTTGAAGGACCTCTTTGTTCAAGAAGTCGAAAATCTCTGTGTCAGACTCAATTTCTGAATCATATTTTGAGTGTATGGAGGTTTCTGCTGCGAGAGATGTAACTTCACCTTCAATGGACGTATTCAAGACGTCGACACAAGGAGATTTATCTTCCATAGAATCTTTAGAAGCAATAGCTGAAAGTGGATGTTTATCACATCTAACGCTCCTCTTTATGAAATCCTTGATCCTTTCTGTTAACCACGGTTTATTGAACCGATAACCAGATGAACAACACTCATCATCCCAAGATAAGTTAGAGGATTTACTTGTCTCGGAAACAATATTGAAACCAAAGGTTTGAACAGAATTTGGATCACGCATTGTCACCTATCCACATAAGGTATTCATGGAAGGAGTGTTGAGGTTGTTTCCTCCATTGATGGATTGTTTCTTAGAAACGTATCTCTTGCCTTCAAATACAGTTTCTAAGATATCCCAGGATTCTTTAGACTTAATACAAGTAGCTACATAATACTGAAGATCTGGGGTCACAGCCTGTCTGATAGCATTTAATCCAAAGAAATTTTGCAATGCAGTAAGAGATTCTTCAGGACTATAACTACCAACATCCTTTGGTATAGATACATTGTCTTTTGTATTAACCAGAGGATTATAGCCGTTAATAATACATACCTAGGTTTGAAAATCACATGCTTGAATATAAGCACACATTGCAACTTTCAATTTTGAGTAATTTGAGCCATCAAACACTGGTGGTACGTTAATAGAGATAGCACTTCTATCCATAGAGTCAGATCGCTACAAACACAGACTTGTTAGGTCTTAAACGTGTTTGCCTGCTCTGATACCAATTGAAAAAGCAGGGGTCTAACAACACCACCCAATATTTCGCTTAGCAATTTGTATGGACTAACTCCAAAATACTGTGCTAGAGAATCAACTAGACAGTCATACTCAATCTAGATAAAACTATCTCAAGGAGTTAATATCTCTCTCTTGATTTGATTTTTACTCAAGCTAAAAACAATAGCGAGTCTTTATCAAAATACATGGAATACTTGGACGGTACCAAAGACCAATGTCCAAGGATCAATCAATATCAATCAACAACCAAAGGTTGGATTTCAAATTGATGATCACGAACGCACAACCTGTATTATTTCAATTATATAAAATATAATGCGGAAAAGAAATAACACAAACACCAGAGATTTTGTTAACGAGGAAACGGCAAATGCAGAAAAACCCCGGACCTAGTCCAAATTGAATACACACTGCATTAAGCCACTACAAACACTATCCTACTCCAAGCAAACTTCGGACTGAACTATAGTTGAACCCCAATCAGTCTCCCACCGGTCCAAGATACAGTTGTACTCCTACGCCTCTGATCCCAGCAGGATACTACTCACTTGATTCCCTTAGTTGATCTCACCCACAATCGCAGACTTGGTAATAAACAAATCTGTCTCCAATAGATAAACCCTATGTTTTGTTCCGTCTTAAGATATAAAATCAAGGTGAACAGGAACCAATTGATAATCTAGTCTTATATTCCCGAAGAACATCCTAGATTAATCAATCACCTCTCTACAATCCTTCCTGACTACACAGGCGGTTTGTCGAGGAATCACAAACAGTGAGACGAAGATATTTGTGACTTCTTTATCTTGCCTATCGGAGAAATCTCACGATCTCAAGCAAATCAATCGATTGTACTCGTACGATAGAAGATGCAAGATCAGATCACACAACTACGATAAAAGTAGTATCGGTCTGGCTTCACAATCCGAATGAAGTCTTTAAGTCGTTAACCTGGTTTTAGAGAAGAAAACCAAAGGTTAAAGGAGAATCGACTCTAGCGAGCGCTCTAGTATCACACAGACGTGTGGGGATTAGTTTTGCTCAAAGCTAGATGTCTCCTTTATATAGCCTTCAAATCAGGGTTTTTCCTTAGTTACAAAGCAATCCTTATTCACCGTTAGATGAAAACCTGATTTATATTCAAGCAAATATTTCTCAACCGTTAGATCGAAAACTTAGCTTGTCACACACACTTGGGTAGACGTTTACTGGGTTTGCGAAAAACCATGCCCAAACGTGTACGTGTGTGTTGGTTCACCATAGTAACCCAAAAGGTTAACCATATGAGCATTTCATATTAACCCTGTTCTTCTTCACCATAACTAGTTCAATTGACTCAAGTGAACTAGTTAAAGAGTTGTTCAATTGCTACGAGATCTTATGTAACTACACAAGATACAATTGAAACAAAGATGATTCGATTCGATTGAATTGGCTCATGAACATTATAGCCACGGTTTGCATAAAGCATTTCTTAGTAATTTAATGTTTCATGTTCAGAGCACATTTTTAGATCATGACCTCTTAAGTTCACAAACAAGTTCGCGGACTTAAGTTAATCGGTTGAGTTTTCCAAACTCAACAGAAATTCTCGGAAAGAGAACTTCCGCCAGTTCGCGAACTGGGTTCGCGGACTGAGTTCGCGGACTAAGCACACAAACGAGTTTTGGAAAATCCAGCAGAAATTCTCGGTCGAGAACTTCCGACAGTTCGCAGACCGAGTCTGCGGACTGGGTTCGCGGACTTGGCAAGCCAATTCCACAATCCTCCCGATTTTTCTTGATCAACAAAGTTCGAAAACTTCGGTTCAAGGAATATATGGTTATGTAATCTAAACTCTCATTTCAATCATTGAGACATTCCTAGAGGACGCTATGTAGCCATTATTCACAGAACGATTCACGTCAGAGCAATTCTCAAAGTGATTGAAACTTTTCATGACTTTTCGTCACTAGGTGAAGATAAACTTGATCAAAGAAAAACGCTTTACCAACACACGATTTCGAGAAAAGGATAAGCAATGAATGCTCAGCTCGAAATTTCAAATGTGTATGCTCTAGTCTATATAGCATACGACTTTTGTCTCATAAGAAGTAGGAGATAGAATAGATAGACTTTTGAGTGATAGATAAGTTTAAGTCTCCACATACCTTTTTGTTGATGAAGTTCCACGGTTCCTTGTATAGATCTTCGTCATTGTATGATGAATCACCATGAAATCCTTGATCTCAACCACACTTTTCTATCCTAGTCCGAGACTTAGCTATGTAGGCTAGAAATCAAGACTCATAGTTTTGATCACTAACATTGACAAACATGCTTGAGATAGCAACACATACGAGGTCAACCGAGCTGTGCTCTAACATAAATGTTACAATCCAATATCTAAAAAGTCTTATATTTCAAGAAATGTGGTTTTTGATGAAACTCAATTCTATTTTTCTAATCCTTCATCCGTGAATGATGATACTGTTTCTATTTCTTCTACTCATAATTCTTTGCCTTCTCAGAGTCCTTTTCTTCTTGATTCTTCTACTACAACCACTATGGTTACTAGGTATCAGAGAGGTATTTTAAAACCTAAACTCAATCCAGATTTTGTTGCTCATTTTTCTTCAAAGTATCCAATTTCTTCTGCCTTTACTTCCTTGTTGACTACATTATCTGAGCCCAAAACTTTTAAGCAGGCTATGAGTATCCCTGACTGGCAAGTCTCCATGAAAGATGAATATGTAGCCTTAAGAAATAATGACACTTGAGATTATGTAGATCCTGAGCCATATATGAATATTTTGGGATGTAAATGGGTGTATAAAATAAAACAAAAACCATATGGAACAGTTGATAGGTTCAAATCAAGATTGGTCGCCAAGGGTTATGATCAACAAGATGGAATAGATTTTAATGAAACCTTTAGTCCAGTGGTTAAGGCTACAACTGTAAGAGTAGTTTTATGTATGGCTTTATCTTTGATTGACAAGTAAGGAAGTTAGATGTGACTAATGCTTTTTTGCATGGATTATTAAATGAAGATGTTTATATGACACAGACTCAAGGCTTTATCAATCCAAATTATCCTTCACATTTTGTTTATAAACTCAAGAAGAGTTTATATGGATTGAAACAAGCACCTAGAGCTTGGTTTCATATGTTTAGTACTTATTTTGATCTCATATGGTTTTAAGAAGACAATTTCAGATGATTCTATGTTTGTATACTTCTCTCAGCAAGGTATACTTATTTTGTTGTTGTATGTTGATGACATTTTGTTAAGTGGCAGTTCTTCAGTACTGATTGAAAATTTAATTACTTATCTTAAAAATGAATTTGTTATGAAGGAGTTAGGAGATTTAGGTTATTTTCTGGGTATTGAAGCTGTTAGGAATTCTGATTCTATTGTATTAACTCAGAATAACTATATTTTGGAATTGTTGTCTAAATCAAAAATGCTTGAGAGCAAACCTTGTGATACACCAGTTGCAAAAGGAGCAAGAGTCTCTTTACATGATGGTAGTATATTGGATGATGTAAGTGAATACAAGACAATTGTAGGTAGTCTCTTTATGCATTGCCCAACAGATGTTCATTTTCAATTGGTTAAGAGGATAATCAGATATTTAAAGGGCATAATGGGTCTAGGGATTACTCTGAAGAAAGGTAATCTACAATGTTTGACAACTTATACAGATTCTGACTGGGCTGGTTGTTATGATACTAGAAGGTCAACTTCAGGGTATGCAGTATTTTTGGGTGATAATTTAGTTTCTTGGTCTTCTAAGAAACAACCAACTGTTTCTAAGTCCTCAGCTGAGGCTGAGTATAAGTGTATGTCTGTGGCTTCTGCTGAATTGAAATGGCTAGTAGATTTGTTGTCTGAGTTGCATGTTTCAGTCACTCTTCCTACTCTGCTTTATTGTGATAATACCAGTGCTATGGCCTTAGCATCTAAACCTGTTTTTCATGCCAGGACAAAGCACATAGAGATTCAGTATCATACTATAAGGGAGCTGGTTGAGAAGGGTTTCTTACAACTTCAGCACATTGCAAGTGAAGCTCAGATTGCTGACATTTTTACCAAAGGGCTTTGTTTTCCTACTTTTCAAGATTGTTACATTCTTTTATGCCTACTCCTCTGCAGAATACTTCTTCTACGCATACTCAGTTGCAGGATACACACTTGCAGAATACTTCTTCTATGTATGCTCAATTGCAGAATACTTAGTTGCAGAATACTTCCTTTAGCCTTACAGAGTTATAGTTTACTTAGAATTTCTCAAATTGATTGTGTGTGCCCTTATCAGTTTGATGGGGTGTATTGGATATTGCAAGTCAAGTCAACTAATGTTGACTTCACCTTATTCTGTCATTAACTATAAGTGTCTGAAAGACCTGTATGTCTTTTATTGAGTATTGGTCATTGCCTATTAAAGGCATATGATTGTTTCTGTAAGGGTTGAAGATTTATGTAATAATACTACGAAGTTTCTCAGAACTCGGACTGATATTTGAATCCAGAGTGTACTGTAACTGAAGGGATGCACTTAATGCCATAGCCATTTCTATGTATTCATCTTCTGAGGTCAAAGATGGTGGGTTTGCTGGAACTGGATGGACACTGTTTGGTTGTGGAGGATGTATACCCTGCAAAATTCAGGAAGCTATAACTCTTGTGGCTACTGTGTACACATGATGGATATGTTCTCTTCGTATTAGGAAAAAGCATGAGTCGATGGTATTAATCTATCTACACAATTAATAAGCCATGCCTCCAAAATATCTAACCTTTTAGGTCATTGCTAATTAAGGGTTAGGAAGACGTAAGAATACATTGTTACAATTTGAAAAAGATATGGGAGCTTAAGAGAAAGCATGGAACGAAAGCGGTTTGGCTTGCTAAAGCCTATCATGTCTAACGTATCGTCTCCTCAAAGAGAGAACATAAGCGAAAAATACAGTGTTTAATAAAGATTCCAATGCACGTGTTATTGTGATTAGGGGTGAGCAAAAAGTCCGGACCGCGAATTTTACCCGTATCCGTCCGTAAAATTATGGGTGAAACCCAATCCGCAAGATCTATGGGCCGGACACGGGTGAAATTTCCAAAACCGCACTTTTATGGATTCGGTTGCGGTTGGATTTTCAAATCCGCGGATTCATCCGCATCCGCACTTATTGTGTCATGAGAAACTTCCTGTTTGGTCCAAAGATCCGACCCGGGAGTAGTGTCTAGTCCAGCGGGATAGAACAATTATCCGCTAGTCCAAAAAGATTTAAAATCCTAGAAAATTACTAGCCTACCCTCAACATTCATGTGTGGGTTAAAACTGTCTCCTCCCACTTCTTATTCTTCTGCCTTGATGAATCCCGCTACCAACTCCTTCATCAACTCCTCATAATTCCGAAGCTCTTTGTTTTCCTTTATTTATTGGAATTTAATTTGCAAAGACGCCTGTCAGATCTTCTTCTTTCTTCTCCTCATTCAAAACCCTAACTAAATAATCTGAACAATTTCCCTTTTCTTTCAACTTCTTTCTTTCATCAGTTCCTGACCTAATCAATTACATAAATCATTAGTTCCTGACCTAATCAATTACATAAATCATCACTTCCTGACCTAATCAATTACATAATCATCAGTTCCTAACCTAATTTTTATTCATTCAATTAAAGAGAAAAAATTGTTAGAACTATCAAGCGGACAATTACAGAAGAAATTGTAGAAGAAACCCAGGTAAAAAGAAGAAGAAAAAATGTTGATGATTCACCAACACAATCCTCCCCTGTGGCTAAATCTCCGACAACAAGGAGTATGAGTAAAGTTGGTACTCCTTCACGAACAAATGTTCCTCAGGTAGAAGGTAAGCAAAAATCAGAAGAAAGTAAAGCCTAATTTTGTACTTCATATTGACATGCAATACTTAGAAAACTGTTGTTGAATTTCATATTGACATGCAATACATATCAATATTTAATGCTGATGAAAAACTGTAGATATGTAGTAATGTTCAACTAATATACTACATATGCTCAATAGAATCACTACATCTCTGTATGTAGTGTTTGTTTTACATGTTTTCAATGGAATCACTAAATATTTGTATGTAGTGTCTGGTATACATGTTTTCATATGTTGTATATGTAACTTGAGACAACATATTGACATGCAATGTGTGATTCATATGTTTTTTGTTCAATAGAAACACAACATCTCTGTGAGTCATATGTTTTACATGTTTTTCATCTGTTGTGTATGTAATTTGACACAACATATTGACATGTAATGTGTGATTCATATGTTTTATATCTGTACTACATATCAATATGTTGTCTTCAATTTGTAGTTATTGATATGTAATGATAGCATCTCAAATTGATATGTGTGCTACATATTATTATCTGCCTGTAATATGTAATGTGTATAAAACTTTTGGTTTACAAAAACAGCAAAAACCAAAGGAAAGAAAGCAGCTTCTGCTCCTGAAGCAAAAAGCAAAAGAAAAACAGCAGCGGCAACTACTAAAGCAAAAGGAAAAACAGCGACAACGGCTGCTACTCCTTCACCAACAGCAAAGGGGGACAAAGCACTTGTCCTGAGAGCTGCTACTCCTTCTCCAAAAGGAAAGGGAAAAGAAAAAAGGGGGAAAGCAAAAGCGCTCCTGAAAGAAGGTTTGTAATGTTAAAACTGAAGATAATTCTTAATAACATATGTTTATGAGTATGTAATGATGCATTGTTGTGATTGTTTTTGGTATTAAGTGTTTTCTGAAGACTTGGTAGATATTACAACTACATATTGATGATGTAACTACATATTTGATATACCATATTGATATGTACTGTATTAGTTTTTGGTTCTTGTTATTGTGTAGGTGCTAATAAGCGTAAGAAATGAGCTGGAAAACCACGAAGTTTATACCGTGGCGGTTTCAGGGGCTTGTGGGGGCTTGCGAAGACTATTAGGACCACTAAGAAGGCTATTGCAAAGTCCACTGAAAACCTTGAGTTGAGTGAGTTGCAGCTGAAGATGATTTCTGAAGCATCATTCGGTAACCTGTTCCTAATGTTCTGGTACAAAAGATTTGAGTTGGAACATTGGTTGAAGATTGAAGATGCAATGACGAAAATGTTACGCTGTTACGTTAGGGGTCAAGATCCAAACAAGCTTAGATTTGTCTTTAAAAGGCATGGCCAACCGAATGATCTAGTATCCACACCAGAAGAAATGGCACTTATTTATGGGATGCCGAGAATTTCAAATAGGGAATATCTTGATTATAGGCTTACACAGGTCAATAAAAAAAGTGGATGGCGTGAAACAGAATTTTTCAAAAGGACTTTTCCTACTGATATGAAAGCTGGTGATAAAGTGACTAGGCCAATGATTGTGAAGGCAATCTTGAATATCCTTAAACGAACACCAATTAATCTGAAAAAGAAGAAGTCTGATGAAGAGTCTCTGCAAAGCGTGGGTGATCAATCAAATGAAGATTCTGAAGAAGACGAGGAAGACGAGGAAGATGCCGAAGATCTTGTTAGGATTATCTGCTTGTATATGTGCACTTCATTATTTTTCGCTACAAGTGATGCAAACGCTTTGACTGAAAAATATATTGGTTTCGTTCTTGATCTTGAGAAGACTAAGAATATTTCATGGCCTGACCTCATCCATTCTCATTTAGAGAAAGAGCTGAATGAAAACGTGGAATCCGTAGAACGCACAAATGGTTGTGCTATTTATTTGTTGGTAAGAATCTATTTATTTGTTTATTCTACTTCAAAATGTTTTTGTTTTATGTGTTTTCTACATTTTGATAGTATATCTAATACTGCATATCAATATTTTGCAGCCATGGTTTGCAGAGCATACCCATTTGGTGGCGCCCGAGGATATAGTGACAGAACCTGCAGGAATGTATGTGCCAAGAGTGTCTAGGTGGAATCATACAAAGATATGTGTTGAGTTCCTAAAGGATATTGATCTTTCTGAGTATCAGGTAAACTTGCCTTACATATTTTGTCATAATAAAAATATATATTGATAAGTACACGTAGTTCGACATATTGATATGTAATAATTAGAATATCAATATGTAGTAGTTATTAGCATATCAATGCTGCTTAGGTACAGTGTAGAAACTTCAATTTCATGAATCATGATCAATTAGGGCTTCTACTTTCTTCTCACAAACCCTAGTTCCTTTTCTTCTCTTCTCCATATGTGTTTCCTCATACGACTGATCTTAATCTAGCCATCCAGGTAATCTTCTAAATACAAACAATTAAATTTGCTCTGTTTTGATCATATTATCTGTTTTCATTTTACATTTACTATTCATCTTCATCATACTACATAGAAATGGCTCTTAGAAAAAAGAAAACCAAAACTACATCAAGTTCGCTCTACCTAAATCATGCTTATAAGAAAACCCATGATTTTTTTTACTCAGATAAGAATGTAATCTCTGAGAGATACATAGATTATTAGTTATTAGCATATCTATTTGTGGTGATACATATTGATATGTAGTTATTAGCATATCAATATGTAGTTCTCCCTGTGTATCTAATAGAGAAAGAACTACGACATGTTTTTTTTTTGGTAATATCTAATATGTAGTTGCTTCTTTACATTTATTTGATTTGTACCAGTTCCATGTTGATTTTAAAGATGAGATAACACACGAAGAAAGACAAATCCTTAATCGTATTTCAAGAAGGATTCAACAGGAAGCAAATGATGATGCTTTTTGTTTAGATGAGAATTCCGAATCGGAAGAAGAGAAAGAAGAACAGGAAGAAGAGAAGGAAGAAGAGAGAAGAAGAGGACTCAGTATTGGGGGGAGAAGATTGGAATATTAAATACGATGATTTGAGGAATACAATATCTTCCAAATGGAGTGAATTCAACACAATGCAGCAAGAGGGCGAACCGGTTGACGCTTCAAAGCTTGAGTTCATGTTGCATGATATTTACCGGAAAGCTTTCCCTTTGCAGAGAGAAGCCAGCCAGGAAGATTATGTTAGCTTGGGATGTACACCTACTCCAAGAAACCCCAATGAAGAGTTGAATGTGGACCAAATAGTTGAGAACGAAATGCAAGGTTCTCCGGAAGATCAAACAGATGCTAATGTCAACATTCCTGAAGTTGGTTTGTCAACACCGAAAGATCAAACTCATGTTAATGCCACCTCTGAGGTTGAATTGTCAACAACTTCAGTATTGAAGTTCCATGATGTTGAAGTTCCGCGTTCTGAGGTTAAAAATTGGGCTAAATCTAATTTGGAGGAAAAAGTCAAAGAGATACAAGAGAAAAAGGGAAAGTAGCATATTAATATCTATCTGTGACATATCAATATGTAGTGGTATCTACCATTACATATTGATATGTAACAGTACATTCTTGTATACCACTATCTATCTGTTACATATCAATATCTATCTGTTACTTATCAATATGTAGTGGTATCTACCATTACATATTGATATGTAACAGTACATTCTTGTAGTGGAACATATTTATATGTAACAGTACATTCTTGTGGTGGTATACATAGCAAAAACTCAAGCTAAGTAGGTTTTTGTTGACAGTTTCAATTGATTTTTGCAGGTTGATCAACTTGAAGTTAGGCAGGAAGCAGCAAAGGAGTTGCTTACAACTATGCTAGAAACGAAGTCTTCAATTGTAGTTAATTCGCAGAAATTTCCAGAGTATAACGCCGGATTGGCGGCGGAAGAGTTTCATTTGCTAGATGTACCTTTGTTTACTATGATGTCGAGTTTGGAACACATTGAAAAGCTGTCTATGCCAGAATTTATAGAAATGGCAAACTCTGGCATTGGTGTTTATGTCGAAGAGTTTGCAGACCTCCTTCCAGATAACAACGAAGGTCTTTTTGGTATTAACTTACGAGAACAATTTGATAATCTGTTTGGAAGAGATTTGCGGCCTTTACAAATTCCACAAGAAACAACTGAGCAACAGGAACCCATTGAACCGAAAGATGCAGGTGAAGTTACAGGTAAGCAACAAGAATACATACCTACAACCAGTTCAAAAAGTCATTTGGAGGTTGCATCACAAGATCCTTTGGATGTTTCATCACAAGATGTTCTGGATGTTTCATCACAAGATGTTCTGTATGTCCCCTCGCAAGATGTTTTGGAGGTTCCATCACAGGTGAATGATATGTACTAAAAATCTCATTTTGTGTAGTTAATATTACACTACAAATCACTACATACTGATATGTATATCAATATGGTAGCACTAGAAATCACTATACCATACATTCATATACCACTACATGCTTTCAAAAATGATTAGGTGATGTAACTATGTTTTATGCAATATAGATATTTACATATTTTTTTATGTTGATTAAAAATGCAGGAACAGTTTAGCACAAGAAGCCAGAAACAAAAAATGGTAAAAGTGAACAAAAAGCGTGCTACAAAGCCCGAAAAGCAGCAGGTAACAACACCCACCAGACCTTTTACTCGTTCCCATCCTGCAAAGAAGGTAGATGATATATATGAGAGTGGAAGTAAGTTCTCACCATCATATAAAGGACCGAAAGCTGCAGCTGCAGAAGCACTACCACTAAACAAAAAGAGAAAGCTTAAATTGCGCAAGTATTTCCGGAAACTGACTAAATCACCATTCTATAATGACATGAACGATGAACAAAAGATTACTCTTTCCACATACATCAATAATGCAAAAAATCTTAGGTGAGTTCTCAATTGACACTTTTATATTGATTTGTACTATTAGTTTGTGTATGTACTTTTGATATACATACATATTTGTATAAAAAATACTGAGAAAGACATATCAGTATGTACTGTTACACAAAGAATACTAACCTTTACGTCGTTTATTTTCTAGCTCAATTGCTTGGAGAGTGGGAGAAGGTGGTTTTTGTGTAAGTGGAACTACAGTTGATGACTTGGTGCAGAACGATTTATTAGAACAAGATCTTCTCAACTACGCACAATACAAGCTTAACACCAAATTTCAGAATGAGCAACCGATGCACGAAGTATACAGGAAATACTTGCCTGTGTTGCATCTGGATCCATCCGCTTGGGTAAGTTGTTATCTTACACTGCATATTTACTACAACACATATTCAAAAATTAAAAAAGTATGTAGGGGTATGTATACTACATATCAATATTGCATAAAACAAAATTAGATATAAACTATTTCAAGTACATCCATGTTTTCAGTACAATGTCGAGTTCCCGGATAACCTCAAAGGAGCAGCACATGATTCTGTTTACAAACCAATATTGGCGATGGATGAAAGTATCAAGAAGATTCTTGTACCAATGTGCCACCACAATCTTCATTGGACGCTACTTGAGTATGACTGCGAAAAAATGGTGTTCAACCACTACAATTCTTCTAAGGGTGAATCGGGAGGTATTTGTTATCCACACGCCTGTAAAATGGTAGATTACATGTACGTACCTATCAACGTGTACTTGATGGAGAAGGACAAAGTAACAATGAAGAATGTAATAGTGAATGAATGTGAAGCACCTCAACAAGGGGGATCGCCAGACTGTCTACTGTTTGTGATGCATTTTATGAAGATGATGTCAAAAAGAAAATGTGTGGGAGTTCCTTTCGGAGATGATGAAGAAGTGCAAGCGAAGATTCGTAACAAAAGGGTCCCGTTAGCATGCAAATTGCTGAAAGCATCTCCACCGGAAATCAGTTGGCAGATGACATAAAAATAGTCTTACTTGCTAAAAGTAATCTGACAGTACATATCACTATTTAACTATTTTCTTTTCTTTTTATTCTTGGTTTCATTTCATTTCATGAGTTCAAGAATGTTCAAAAACATATATCTAATATGTAGTGATTTTTAATTTGAATTTGGGTTTAACTTTAATGTAGTGATATTTCAACTGTGTTACTTAAACATGATTTTGTGTTGTTGATACGAGGGGGCGCTGCCCCCTCGACCCCCGTGAAGATGGTGAATCAGCTGGAAAACCAAAAGATGTTCTAAATAATCTTAGTGGAAGATGGTTAAACCACAAACCAGTACATATTTAATTGTTTTCTTGTTACAAACATCTAGTATGGTTACACTACAACCACTACATATCAGTATGTAGTGGTAGATACTAACACTACAATACTGACATGTAATTTCAGTATGTAAATACTTCACTACTGCTGATAGATAATGACATTTTGATAGACTTAAAAACATATTTCATTATTCGAAAATAACTACAATAAATACATTTTGATAGACTTATAATGTTTCAAAAACCAAAAGATGTTCTAAGAAACAACAAAAACAGTATTTTCAGTACACTTGTAATGTATGTACTGTAAATGAAATACTTATTAACCAAATTCAGTTGGTACTGACAAAAAAAAAGTAAATAGAATAGAACAAGGGCTAGAGGAAAGAATTGTGGAAAAGGAATCTGGCAACATCATCGATATAACATTCTGCTGCACGTTCAAGCCTGTGATAAAAGAAAAAGAGAAATCAGAACACTACTTGCTTAAAAGTACATTGTATTGTATCAAACTTACTTAATTAAGACATTAATATGTATCTGACTGAAATACATACCTGACACAAAATCATTCTTCAGAAAGTTCATACTGTCGGATAAGATTGCATGTTGCCTTGTTGTGATGAGTCTTCAAATTACAGTTTGAACACTTGACAGATTTTCTACTAGTCTCAAATGCAGACTTAAAACGTTTCCCCTTTTTCCTGCCTGGTGGAGACCTAATTACTTCTGCTGGGAGAACGATATCATCTACGTGATACTCATCGGGCCTGTGAGAAAAAAACAGTATCATATAAATGGAATGAACCACAACTACATATGAATATGTACACGGTATATTGTTCCTGAAAAACAAATATAAAAAAATGTAGTGGTATCTAACATTACATATCAGTATGTAACATCCATATGTAAGTAGGTTTATGTTGACAGTTTCCTCCAGATCTAGTAATAGCTGACAAAATGTACTGATTAAAGACACATACCTGTCGTGGTTAGGAACGGGTCTAATAGCTATTGAATATAGCTTACGAAAAGTGGTAACTTTGAAATAATCTTCAACGTAATAAAGAATCCTTCCTCCAGATCTAGTAATAGCTGCAGTAGCGTGCGAGCATGGAAAACCATAAACGCGCCATCGTTGGCAAGTACAAGTTTTTCTCTCTAGATCTACCATATGAGATCTGCACAGTACATATTCATGTGTTATTTTTCAGTACACCTAATATACACAGTACATATTTATATGTTCTCACAGAAACATGGTACTTAAAAAAAAAAGAGAAAGTAAATAACATTCAGATGATAGAGATTAGGGGTAAACGCTAACCTTGGAGAATGCACTTCATAACGATTAGCATCTGACTGGCTAACTTTCCAGGGACGGCCAATTTGGATGTGTAGTTCAAGCAAGGCTTGATACGTAGGGGTTAGCAGTTCTGGGTCCATCAAGAGACTCTCTTCACGACGTTCTGACATCATTTCCATCATACGTATCCTACACGACAAGGGGATAGCAAAGTCTGTTATACTAAAAATATACGTAGATTAACAGAACATATATGCTAATACTGTTACAAAAAGAAAACTAATATAAGCTTGTACTGTGACTAAGGAAACTGATACAAACCTGATCGAGTCAACGAACGCACACGCAGGTAATTTCTTCTCTTTGTTAATCCAGCTATTGAACGATTCAGCAACGCTAGATGAAGTGTAACCATAACTACAACCCTTGAAGAAAGCATTGGACCACTTTTCTTTTGGAATGTTGCGGCAGTAGTCAGCAACCCAAGGCCTTCCCAAATTAACCATTTCTTGAAGACCTTCCTCGTATGTTGCAGGAGAAAGAGCATATGTCGCCTTTCGGAAAGCATCAGTCACTTCCTTATACTTTTCGTCAGACTTTGCGATAGGTAAGTTTTTGTCCAAATGGAAGTAACAATATCTTTGATGAGAATCAGGGAACTCTTTGGGAATATATTTAACCAACCCTTCACCTCGGTCAGTCATAAAAGTGATTGGGCGATCATCATTCAAAGCCTCCTTCAGTTTCTTGAAAAACCATTCCCAGCTGATATTGTCTTCACCAGGTACTAAAGCAAACGCAAGCGGATAAAATCCTGCAAAAAGGAATTACTAGTTATGTTAAGCAACTAATATTGACACTACATATTGACATGCAGTTGGTTTACCTCTTTGTTGATATGTGAAAACCTGACACTACATAATAACATGTTAAGCAACTGATTGACACTACATTTTCACATGCAGTATGGTTTATCTCATACTCAGTAAGGTCAATATGTAGTATGTAGTATGGTCAATACTCATTGTCAGATAGTGAAGTAAGATCAATATGAGTGATCTAACTACCAGACACATATAAAAAAAAAAGAACCAGTTACCTTGATTACCATTAAGACATGTTGCTGCCATAAGACCTCCTTTAAAAGTTCCAGTGAGAAATGTACAGTCACAGAAAATCATGGGACGACATAGTTTATATCCCTCTATACAAGCTCCAAAGCAAACAAAAAGTCTATTGAATCTTTTTGTAGCATCATTGAAATCGAAATCAATAAAT
This sequence comes from Papaver somniferum, assembly GCF_003573695.1. NCBI lineage: Eukaryota > Viridiplantae > Streptophyta > Magnoliopsida > Ranunculales > Papaveraceae > Papaver > Papaver somniferum. The sequence continues at coordinate 30,754,945 of NC_039358.1, read as the reverse complement.
GACCCAGGGTTTGTTTCCCTAACAGCATTCACCCACCAAGCAAGATCAGTGTACGACTTAACATCATTACCAAAAATCTGTTTATGCGACAACTCAATTGCATGATATGCGTGGTGATACTGGATTTCAATGCCACCACTAACTTTAAGATAATCTATGATCTCTGCTGGTGTTATGCGAGGGTTGTGCCTGACCATCTCATGAATTAGACTGTTCATGAGTTTTTTTGTAACTCTTGGATTCTTCAACATATAACCACCGCCACAGGTGTGCCTTCCCACATATTCCTTTATCTTAAAAACATCAATAGAACTACCAATGGCAGTTGCGTGAAGCTTCCATGAACAACCTTTCACACTACATACGGCGGTGAATCTCTCAAGGTCATTCTTCTTCTTAATTACCTCATATCCAGTTCTCATGCAGTATTTTTGGCATGCTATACGTACGGCATCAACACCACCATAGAATAATTGATCTGTATCATCAAAAATCTTATCCCAACCATCTGAAAAAAACACTCTTGGGGCTTCTTTACCTTCTTTCAAATAACTATTCTTTGCACTGACAACTAAGTCTGCATTACTGTCAACTTCCATACGCCTAGACGCGCCATTTGAAATTACATCCACGTGCAAATCAAAGAAAGCTGATTGCTTTGAAGAATGTAATGCAGAGATGCCCTGGAGTGTTACATCGGCAAGAATAGGAACTATCGCTTGATTCTGGAAATAGTTAACCAGAATAGTCGATGGAGTCAACCAGCTCCACATATTACAGATGCAAAATTTCAAATCCTCTAAAGTTGAAAACGATGTAACCTCATATGCAAAATGATATTGCTTATGGTATACATGAGAATAGATGGAGAAGTCTGGTTTGGGACCAACGTCAGACATGTTAACCCTGTAAATGATCCAAAAATTAACTAAGTCTCTGAATGGATATAAGTTATACATATTGATATGTATTGGCATCTACTGTATTGCACGATACATACTAAGAGCGCAGGCTATATGTAGTACGTATTGGTATGTAACATGTAGAATAACTAAGTCTCTGAATTCCTATACGTTATACATATTGATATGTATTTGTATGTAACATGTAGAATATATTTTACAACATATCAATATGTTTTGAGTTTCATCTTCTATAAATAGAAGAACTGCAGCTATATCAAAAAGAGAATACAAAATTACTACACGATCTATCTAACAAAACAAACCTATATCAAAAAATACAGTAAAACAAACCTATATCAGATTACAAAGAAACTAAAACAGAACAGCAGCAGAGAAAAGGTGATTATAGTAACATACATTGTTCGAATCTGAGATTAACCTAATTCGATTTTAAGATACCTAATTGAAACACACAAAAATCACAATGTAAATCGAACGGAAACTGAATTGAACAATATAAATCATCACAAAACTGAAATCATAAAAGAAAGATAACAATGTACATCATAGACAACTATTCTGATAGAAATCGGATCAGAATAAACCTAATTATTCATCAACATTCCAAGAACAACAGCAGAGGAAGATGATTTACGAGATAAATACCTTGTTCGAATCTGATTTCGAAGCACAGATGATTTACGAGATAATAGCTGTGATTTACGAGATAAAATACTGTGATGAACCAAAACAGGAGCAGAGAAAACCAAAAGAAACAGATTATAGTAACATACATTGTTCGAATCTGAGATTAACCTAATTCGATTTTAAGATACCTAATTGAAACACACAAAAATCACAATGTAAATCGAACGGAAACTTAATTGAACAATATAAATCATCACAAAACTGAAATCATAAAAGAAAGATAACAATGTACATCATAGACAACTATTCTGATAGAATTTGGATCAGAATAAACCTAATTATTCATCAACATTCCAAGAACAACAGCAGAGGAAGATGATTTACGAGATAAATACCTTGTTCGAATCTGATTTCGAAGCACAGATGATTTACGAGATAATAGCTGTGATTTACGAGATAAAATACTGTGATGAACCAAAACGCAGGAGCAGAGAAAACCAAAGAGAAACAATCTGAGATGAAAAAAAAAGAGAAAGAAACTGAATTTGATTTGTTCGTGGAGTTGCAGAAAGGGTATTTTTGGTACTTTTGAAAAACTTTGTGTGACCCGCACGTTTTGGACTAGGGAATAAATATTCTGGTCCAAAAACATGTTTTTGGACCAGCGGATAATTTTATTCTAGGGGTGCATTAGAGAGTAACCAGTACTGGGTTTCCTGGACTACCTAGTAATTCCTAGTTGTGTCATCTTCTATAAAAGACCCAACTCGCTCCAACCTCTTGTGCTAATAGCTCACTGATTCTTTTTTCTTCCTTGTATCCTTCATCCATGTTCTTTTCTGTTCGTTAGGATTTGTTTCCAGATTTCCAACAGTTCAATGGAGCAGAACACAGAGTCATTATCTAATACTCACAACCGTCAAGCCTAGAATATGATGAATATTATACTTTGCAATGAAACTCTTCAAGTTCCACAACAGCGCTGTGTATTTTTATGCTTTTTCTTAACCATGGACTCATATATGAATTTGTAATTGCTAGGTACAATCCCTCTGACTTCTAAGTATGTCCATAAACTTGTCTTTACTCTATGATCCAATTCCCTTCGAAACGAAAAAGAAAAAAACAACAACGATGGAACCCAACAACAAATAGCAAGAAATATAGCAGTCAATTCCACTTACCAGGAAGAGGGTGCTTCCAAAGCAGCTATATGATTATCTGAGACATAAATAAATCTACCTATTGATGCAACCGTAATATCGAATTCCAAAGTTATTCCACTTACTTTTGAAATACTTATATTACATCCATATCAACATAATCAGCAGGGAGACATGTGCGAACTCTGACTATAATCTTCTCACATGGTAATTGCAAACAAGTGATCGCAAACATGTGATTTTAGAAATAATAGCTGCGTTCCTGAATTTTTTTTTTTTGGACCCCTAATCCGCGGTTAATCCGCATCATTCGTTGATCCGCGGATGTCAAATTCGCGGGTGATGCCGGACACGGTTGGATTTTCTAAATCCGCGACTTTGACGGATTTGACGCAGGTGACCCCTAATTCGCAACCGTCCGTCTGTTGCACATCCCTAGTTGTGATCGAAAAAATTGCTTAATAACTTAAAGCCCATCTTGTTCGCAAAAACATGGACCCAAGATTGCATCGTCTCTTTGTGTGGCACCAAGATTTTTCAATGATCTTTTTTTTTTTTGATGGGAAAATGAATTTTATTAACTAGCAAATATAATAAAAAAGGTTTAGAATTTCTTTTCTATCAAATACATTAGAGATAATGCTAGATTGCTTAATTTTTTGTTGTAATTTCGTAGACATATGTTGAAGGTTCTTTATTCTTGTTTTCTTGGCAATTCGATCCCCTGCTGAATTGTATTTTCTATATGTAAACTTTACCTGAGCTTGAGGAAGAAGATCTTTTAAAATTGTCTTGACTTCTTGAACGGTATTTTCGGCTGTCCATGAGAGATTTGTGTTGTCCTTGTTGATACTGTCTGCCAAGACTTTACAATCAGTTACTATTGAAACGTTAGACAAGACGTTGTCTCTTAGTCAGATGACCGCTTTTTGTAAAGCTTTCGCTTCCGCATGAAGAGCCGAAGTAGCCGCCTCTGAACCTGCTGAAATGTGCATAAATGTCTGGTGATCTACTGAATAAACGATGTGAGCATATCCCATTGAAAGGTCTTCTTCCTTGAAAGAAGCATCAATAAATATTATCCAGTCTGTGTTTATATCTGACCATTTGGTATTGATCATCATTAACTGATTGTTATCCAGTCCCTTTGTTTTATTCTTTTGAGGGATGGATTGTAAGAATCTGTTGATCTGATCAATTAGTTGCATCGGATTTGGGGTTATCTTTTCAAATACCACCGAGCATCTGTATTTCCATATGAACCATAAACTGGTCGAGATTTTTCCTGCCAAATTATCCAGATCTGGGTTTAAAATCCACCCTTTAACCCATGATGTAATGCGATCCGTATTAGCTGAAGAAGTTAAATTTCCTAGAGAAAATATGAACCAAATATCTTTGGTGAAAGGGAAAGATCTGAATAGGTGATTCTCGGTTTCCTGAACTTGAAAATTGCATAGTTGGCAGTTTGGATCAATTTCCGGGTTATGTGCCCCTAGTCTCGAAGATGTAGGCAAAGCTTTTCCGTCTAGCTTCCACATAAAAAGTTTAATTCTTGGAATTGCTTGAATTTTCCATATACTTTTCCATGAAAAATCTATTAACAAATTATATCTTCTTGAGCTTGATTTGCTAAGAAATTATAAATGTTTCTTGTCGAGAAGAGTCATGAATGATCGGCATTATGATCTAAAAACTTCCGGCACTTCTCTCAAATTTTGAGAATGTAACCAAATATTTGTATTGTAACTTTGAATCCCGTTGTGCGAGCCAAATTTTGTTCCATGGTCTAAAATATGCGCTATGACTCGAAAAAAAAAAACCCATAATAATTGTACCATGAGTCAAAATGTCCAAAATTATGCAATTGTAATCTAAAATCTGTCTTAAAATTACTACAATCTTAGGCTAAAAAAAATAATAGTAACAATTTTGCCGAAATGAAAATAGGCTGAACCGAAAATATGATAGTCACACTTTTGTAGAAACATGCCGGAGGAATATGTTGTGTACTAAAATTTACTTGGTCCAATGAGTGTTTGGACTCATGGCAAACGAGGGATCAACACTCTCATAGTTAATGTGGAAAATTGTGTGTTTTGTCATTGACCTTATAATATTTCAAGCAAATGTTCCGTTGTGCAAAACTAGTCAATATTATTGGTCATACGCCGTGGAATATGTCTGTATGACCGAAAACATTCAAATTAAATCAAAGTTTGCCCAAAAATCAAAAAATGGCGGGTGACATGGAATCAACTTCTTTATGATTCAAAAACTGCCATTACCCCAAAATTTGAGGATGTAACCCAATATTAATCCATGTAACCCAAGATGCTTCAAAGGCGTTTAAGAACCCTACTTTATTCTCTTAAAGCAACTGCAACTGCAGTGGTGCGATCAAAACCAAAGACTAAAGAGCAAAAAAAAAGATCAAAGTTTGGGTTTAGTCCGTGTTGCAACGCTACGAGTACTAGACTATATATGATCGAGCGTACATTTTACGTTCGTTTGCTGATGGGCGTAGTTATTGTGCACACTGGATGAAGCGTACATAAACATTACGCCCGACAACGGGCGTAGATATAACAAACGCTTGATGTAGGGCGTGAGTATAGTTAACGCCCCACCAATAGACGTAGCTAAAACTTTCGCCCGATGGCGCAGAGATAATACGTGATCCTGTGGTCAGGCGTACAGTATGGGTTCTAAACGAATTTTACATTTTCATTTTTTCTGAAACTTATTTATTAACTCTTTTTGTAATTACCATACCAACTAACTAGACTAATTAACATTTTGTAGATAATTAGTGGGAAGGAAATTATTACTAACGAATATAATACAACATGCACTAAAGACTAGTGAGAAGTAAGTACGAGATAAAATTAGCGTAAGGAGAAATTTAGTGTAATCTTATTACTGGTCCTTAAAACCGTGCAATACAACTCACCCATCAACGGGTATTTATAAGAAGACTAATAAGTGATTAGTCACCACTTATATTAGCCAATGCATGACATGATTATATAGTGAGGCGTATACTATACCAACGCCTGAATGAGGGGATTATATAGTGTTCGTGTAACTGGCACGAACATAACACCAACGCCTGGCATGAGGCGTGCATTTTATTTACGCCCAGTCGGGCGTACATTTTACGTACGCTCCATCGAAACGTATTTTATAATTTCGCCTCACCATGGAATGGGGACTATACAAACGCTTCACATGAAACGTACATTATATGTTCGCCTATTAACAAACGTACATTAAACGTTCGCTCGACTATATTTGGTTTTGGTTGTATGCACATAATCCATCTCTCGACACGTGTCCAGAGATCTACACGTGGAAGGCATGCGGACCACTATACCAAGGGGCACTGAAACTACGAACCACCGAGAAGTAGGGAAAGATGCCCTAAACGTTACTTTACCCAATCTCAAGGATAACTCAAAGATCGACGGTAGGGGTTAAACATACTGACATGGGTGTGATGGGACCTGCAGACAGCTGACTGTCGCACGCAGACGACCCAACCACCCACATTAAATGCCCTAACCATAGGGTACGTGTCAAGATATCTAAGGAAGAGTAGGCATCGATCCAGCGGTATCAACAACAGTCGCTGGGGGCATCGGTTCGGAACGAAGACACCAGCGGGATTGGCAGAACAAGAAGATAAGATTTCAACGGTCTCTGACAAGAGACCCCGCATATTTTCCCTATAAATACCCTCCTCCTCTGAGAGAGAGGGGGGCGACCAATCTGTAAGAGTGAAGAGATAACTAGGAGAGAGAAATAGGAAGAGTAAGTATGATTTCCATTTCCTCCATTATCGTATTTCACTTAAAGTCATTCGACTTCATATGTAACCCTTTAACGCATAGTGAAACTCAACATCCCGTGGATGTAGGCCTTAGTGCTGAACCACGTAAATCTCTGTGTTATTTACATTTCAACATCGTATCTACATTTTATTACTTATATCTGGATCTGTCATGATTCGTAACCCTGTGGGATGATTGATCTAACTTAATCTCGACTAGACAATGACGAGTCCGAAGACTATGAGTCGATGAGTCATCGTGTTTATGCTATTTATAACCGTCATATTGTGTATAACGTCTTTCATTTATGAATGCGAACATTGTTTGTGGATACGTGGATGCCTTCGTGATTTATGTGTTCACAATCTGGCGCTAGAAACTGGGACTCTTTCTCGGTAAAAGATTTATCTTTCGTGTGATTTTTGAGCCTTTGATACTATTCCTCGTGAAATAATATCTCAGACGGTTTATTCTAACTTCGTTATGGCCGCCTTTAAAGTCCTTAGCAATTCTATAAGAGTTTTACGTTTATTCTTCTACAAGAATTTTATACTGATTTTTCCATAAGAGTTTTACGCTGATTCTTCTACAAGAATTTTACACTGATTTTTCCATAAGAGTTTTACGATGATTCTTCTACAAACTTCGTTTACGGACTTGTAAAAACAACAGATCTGTTTCCTAGGATTTGTCTTCTCTGTTTTAAGGTAACAGATCTGCCATCTGTCTTTTTAAAATACCGAATCTGTCGACTTTGAGTGTTGAAACCGCAGATCTGGTACCTTTGCTGTTTAAAACAAACAGATTTTCCAACCATTATCGTTTAAAACCGCAGATCTGTCGTATTAAGATGTTAGAACACATTTAAAACTCCCTCGTGTTATTCTTAGAGCTTCACTATGGATCGAAGGAATCAAGAAAATCCAATACCTCTGAACAGGGGAGTAATAGCTGAAATATCTTTTTCGTACCTTCGGTGTCGTGATCGCCCGCACTTAAGTTTAACTATGCTAACAGAACCGTTGTGGTCCCCTTTTTCCTCGACTGCTTATCGTCTTTTGCAGGAAGCTGACATGGAAAAAGTCAAAGAGGTAGGAAAAGGAAAGGCCCCATCAAAAGAAACGCTGAGGACCACACCAGTTGTGACCCGCAGTAAGCAGAAGGGTGAGAAGGCAAAGACAGCGACCCAGAAGTTGGACACAGCTGGGATCACCTCACCAATGAACGCCAGCACGATAGCAGTGGCAGCGGTCAAATCCCTTGCAACACAGGCTGATAAGACCAATCTAGCAACGGGATCACGCATTCATGAGCAATGTGCAGGGTTCGCAGAATCAACAATGCACCTGGCAGCCTTCGGAATGCCGCAGACAAATGATCAAAACCAGACCATTCCAACCACTCAGCCATTGCTAACGATGAATCAAACCATTGTAACACAAGGAGAGCCACCGATGAGGGTTACCGATCCCCCTGCCCCCCAAATCCATACAATCGACGAAGGTCGAACCATGGCGGTTGGAGGGCAGGGAAAGGTCGGGACACCAAACCAAGGATCGAATCGCTCCTCCCAATTGATGGCAGAGCTCGAAGAACTAAAGAAGAATCAGAAAACATACGCAGAAGCAGTGGCATTACTGGCTAGAGAAAACCAGGAGCTCAAAGATAAGACGGCAAACTAACATGACGAAGCTAATTCAAAAGCACCAGAGCCAAATCACGATCGAAGAATGGTCGTAACAAACGAATCCAATCCCGAGCCCTTGAACCGAGGAGACATCAGGGGAAACCGATCATCAGACCAAGTTCGATAGTAATGATCGAAGACCAGGGCAATCCACAGCAATAGCCGTCCATCACCGTGCGATAAAAGATCTTCGCGCTGAAATGATGGAAGAGATCAAGCAGCTGAAGGCCAAGAAAGGAGGTGGAAGATTAGAGGAATTCATGAGAGAAGCTAATACTACTCCTCTAGTCCCAAGCTTAGCCAAAGCTGAAATCCCCAAGAAATGTCTGATCCCAGCATTTGAATGCTACGATGGATCCAGCGATCCCGCGGCCCATCTTCGGTATTACAACCGTATGTTGGCCCGATGGGATCAGGACGACGTGGTCCTCTATAGATATTTCCGTTCAAGCTTGAAGGGATCGGCTCTGTCCTGGTTTGATAACCTACCTCCCAACTCCATCGGATCGTATGATCAACTCACCGAAAAGTTTTTAAGAACTTACATGTATAACAAGGTTGTCTACGCTGGGATGAACAAGTTATTATCATTAGCCATCAGATACAGGGAGACGACCTGGGAATACACGGATAGATGGCATAAGATATGCCATGCTATAGGGAATGTTGACCCAGTGTTCAGCATTAACTGCTTCAAGTGGGGTTTAGACAGGATGAGACCGTTGTTTGTCGAGATTCATGTGAGCGTACCCACGACGGAAGGGGATCTTCGAGTAATCATCAAAAAACACGCCAGGTTGGAAGAAATCCAACGAGAAAATCCGAGGTCTCATGATCAAAGATCTCATCGAACTAACTCCACAGAGAAGGCCAGTGGATCGAAAAGAAGTTCAATCGAACGCCCATACGAAGATATGAGAGGAAGAATAGAAGGTCCTCGAAACGATGATCGAAGATTCGAAGATCAAGTCTACACGAAGCTAAACACAAGTTACGCTCGAATCTTAAAAGAAATTAAGGGTCGAGAAAACTTGGAATGGCCATGGTCAAAAGGAAAGCAACCCCCAAGATCCGAAAAATCGAAGGAATACTGCGACTACCACTGTTTCAATGGGCACCCAACCGAGAAGTGCAAGAACTTGAAGATAATGGTCCAAAATCTTATCGACAACGGAGAACTGAAGCAATACATAAGGAAGGAAGATGCAGATGACAGGTCGAAACGAAGCAAACAAGTTCAACTTCCTGAAGGCAATCGAACACTAAACACCATTTCGTGTTCGGAAGACGCTGGACCATCTTTAACAACGCAGATTGGAAAAAGGTTGAGAAAGCAATTCGAAGACTACTGCGAGTTATACAAGATCGATGTGGTAGAGATATACGATCATGAGCAATGGATGTATGCACCGATCACTTTCGAGGCAGATGATGTGGAGGAAGACATCGAGGATCATAATGATCATCTGATCCTCACACTGCCCATAACAGGGTGCAACATCAAGAAAATCCTCATTGACGAAGGAAGTTCAGTCAGCGTCTTGTTTTATGATACATTCAAACGAATGGAGCTAAACGACGAGCAACCGATATCTTCGTACCACACCATTTATGGATTCAACGGGGCTCCTACGAAACCATTGGGGGACATTGTTCTACAAATAAATGCAAGACCGATGAAGATAGACAACCGTTTCAGCATGGTAGACGCTCCTTCCCCCTACAACGCTATCATCGGACGAAGATGGGCACACAAGCTCAAGGGTATAGCATCAACTTATCACCAGTGTCTTCGATTCCCATCACCCGAAGGGATAATGGAGATCAAGGGTGACCAGGTCACTGCTTGGGAATGCCAAGCTATGCAAAACCAGCTCAATAACGAGCTAGATGAGAAACAGAAATCCCGCAGAAGCCGGAACAAGGAAGCTGCCAAAGAAAAATCCATTGATTTGTACCTCGAAGGAATCGCAGAAAAAAGCCTGACGAAGGGGGGCGACGTCCAATGCGCTGAGGAAAGTACCTCAACGGCCAAGACGACAGAGGAGCCTACCAGATAGCAATTAAAGAACGTCCCTCTCCTAGGGGAACCTAAGCCTACATTTAGATATTTGGAACCCGCTAAGGAAATCAACATAGGGACAGAGAAAGATCCGAAAATGATCAAGATAGGAACTTTAATGAGCAAGGAAAGAGATCTATCCCTAACCAAACTAATCATAGAGTACGCGGATGTCTTCGCGTGGAAATTAGGAGACATGCCGGGAATAGATCCGAAGATAATTCAACATGAGATCCATATAAAACCAGGCACAACTCCTTTCAGACAGAAGGTACGCAAGACAGATCCAGAGTATCATCAGCCCATTGAGAAGGAACTCAGCAAGTTGCTAAAAGCAGGATTCATCAAGGAGGTGAAATACCCCACGTGGATTTCGAACATGGTCATCGTGCCAAAGAAAAACGGAGGGGTGAGAATTTGCATTGACTTCACCAACCTCAACAAGGCATGTCCTAAGGACAGTTATCTACTCCCTAGCATCGACCAACTGGTCGAGGATGTGGACGGATACGAAGAACTTTCCTTCATGGACGGTTACTCAGGATACAACCATGTTTTCCTGGCGGAAGAAGACCAACAACACACAACATTCTACACCCCTCACGGCGTCTATTGTTACACAAGAATTCCCTTCGGACTAAGAAATGCGGAGGCAACATATCAGAGGATGGTCGACGCTATCTTCAAACCGTGGATAGGGAATACGCTGGAGGTCTACGTAGATGATATGATGGTCAAAATTAAGCTGCGCGCGGATCATCACCAGGATTTGAGAGACATCTTTGAGGCTATGAGAAAGCACAACATGAAAGTAAACCCGGAGAAGTGTACGTTTGGTATTACTTCAGGGAAATTCCTTGGATACCTAGTAACTAAAAGGGGCCTCGAGGTCGATCCTACCAAAATCCAAGCCATCATAGAAATGCCATCCCCGAAGAACTTGAGAGAAGTCCAAAAACTCAATGGATCCCTAGCAGCGCTAGGGAGGTTTATCTCAAGATCATCAGATAGATGCAAACCCTTTTTCAACATCCTCAAGAAGGGATGCAAATTCGAGTGGACCCCTGAATGTGAGATAGCTTTCCAACAAATTAAGGAGTACTTGGAAACAATCCCCATTCTCCAGAAGCCGGATCTTAACGAAGTATTGGATCTTTATATAGCTGCAACCTATGACGCGGTCAGCGCAGTGCTGGTTAAAACCAATATGAAGATTGATCATCCAATTTACTATGTCAGCAAGACACGTAACCCGGCGGAACGGAATTACACGAATATCGATCAGCTCATTTTGGTACTAGTATGGGCAACTCAGAAGTTGAGAACCTATTTATTGACTCATTATGTTCGTGTCCCCTGCAAAGCACCGTTAGAGGATATTCTCAAAAGAACTGGGAAAGTTGGGAAGATAGCAAAATGGAACACACATCTCGACCAATTCAACATAATCCATGAGATTTAACATTCCCAGAAATCTCAAGTTTTGGCAGATTTCCTAGCGGACTTACCTCTGGACAATGATGAGGAAGTCCAAGGCATGCCAAAAAACGAAGATGGAAAAGACCCTGTTGATATTCTGGAACCTACAAACCAAAGGCAATGGGAAGTCTTCGTAGACGGGTCCAGAAATCAGGAAGGTGCTGGCATAGGCATCGTAATCACCACCCCCACCGGAGAAAGGATCGTCCATGCGCTGAGACTAGAGTTTAAGGGGCATACCAACAACATCGTCGAATATGAGGCTGTGGTACACGCTTTTCGTTTAATAATAGAAATGGGCTTAACCGAGGTACACTTTACAAGTGACTCACAGCTGGTCATACAACAAATCGGGGTAGAATACAATGTCTACGACGAAACCCTTTCAAAGTATATGGCGTTAGTCCAGACACTGGCTGCCCAGATACCGAACATCAAATTTTGGCACCTATGAAGAAAGGAACACAGACATGCCGATGCCTTGGCATACATTTCATCTATGTTAAAAGATGAGAGCGTGAAAGCTATCAAAGTATCCAGGGTATACGAAACTTCCATCATCCCTCAGCAATCCCTCGCCACACACCGTAAGGACAACGTTGGGGAGGACAACGTTGAGGATGATGTAGGGGAGGATATTGCCGACGGTTTCATGGAAGATGACATCATAACGAAAGCAAATGAGGATGAGTATTTTACCAAGGAAAAACATTGGAGATCTGAGATTCATCTTTACCTTCAAGAAGGTACTCTACCTGCAGACCTGAAACTAGCCAAGAAGATACAAGCCAAGGCAGGGAGATATGACCTCGGGCGACGGGATCTTATATAAAAAATATTTCCTCGGGCCATTACTACGATGCGTGTCAATAAAAGAGGGGCACCTCATTCTAAAAGAAATACATTATGGCGATGCAAGGAATCATAGCGGAATGAGATCGTTATCGGACATGGAAAAAATGTAGGGGTATTACTGGCCGCGTATGATAAGAGATGCAGCTAGGATGGCCAGAAGATGTGAAGAATGTCAACGGTTTTCCAGAAGGATCCATGCTCCCGCAACAAAGTTAAATTCTGTAGATAGCCCCTGGCCCTTCTCCAAATGGGGAATATACATTTTCGGACCCCTGATCGAAGGGTCATGGAAAATACGATTCTTAATCGTAGCCACGGACTACTTCAGCAAGTGGGTGGAGGCCAAGGCTCTGACTAGAATCCGTGACTCAGACGTATTCACTTTCATCTTCCAAAATATCATCTGCAGGTTCGGTATCCCAGCGGAAATCGTATCCGACAATGGCAAGCAATTACAAGGAAAAAACATAGACATGCTTTTCGACACTTTCAAAATCAAGAAGAACAAATCAACACCTATCTATCCCCAGAGCAACGGACAGGATGAAGCCACAAATAACACTATCGCCCTCATCCTCAAGAAGCAATTGGACGAACACAAAAAACGCTGGTGCGAACAACTACACAACGTCTTATGGGCATACCGAACCACGGGTCGGTACGCCACCGGTGAATCTCCATTCTTTCTTACCTACGGGGCCGAAGCGGTCATACCAACAGAAATCCTTATGCCAACAACGAAGACCGAGGCATGGGAAAATAACCTCACCACGGACATGATGTTGGAAAGGCTAGATGACTTGGAGGAAAGAAGGGAAGCAGCGTTACAAAGGATGGAAAACTACCAGCAAAAGTTAGCAAGGGAGTACAATAAAAAGGTTAAGCTTAGAAATTTTGTAGAATGGCAGTATGTGCTGAGAACTATACCCCAATACCAGCGAGAGAAGAAGTGGGGTAAACTAGCACCAACGTGGGAAGGACCATTTGTTATACACGACATTGCAGGAAATGGGGCATACTACCTGCGTAACCTCAAAGGAAAAATCCTCAGACACCCTTGGAATGCTAAATATCTCAAACCGTACTACCCATAATGCAGCGCAGCCCTGCACCTGCGTGAAGAGTACCGGAAGAAGAAAGCATCGTACTCGCTCGACATGTTTCTATCTCTGGACGAGGAGTAACAGCCCTCAATCTATCAATCAAAACGATCCAAATTTTTGAAAAATCTATCCATTAGGGAAAGTATTCACTTACAATCTCTCAAGACCCTCTATAAGTGTTTATAAGTGTAAAACCATGGGGGAGACATCCAGGAGAAAGATATACTCAACCACCTCTAAGGTAGAGGTTCAGCGGAATGGGTGTTTGTAAATATTTCAATAACTCACCACATATCCGAGAACGCTGCCTCGACCCCCACCGTCTGGGAATCCTCTGGCCCAGGATTAGCCAGCGGGGTATAGGTCCCAAGATGATCACGAAGGTGCACACCTTTTGCATCGCAACCAAACACTTTTATCATTTGAAATCTTATTAAGCATCTAATATATTAACTGACCAAATGTTGCAGGTAGGAAGAAAATTGTAAATATACCAAAAAGCGTTGATCTATTTCATGAAAGTTGATTACAAGATCGGGCAAAACACAAGAAAATAATATTATATCCAAAAAATGGCCCGAAGCCAAATAATCAACAAAGATCAACTTCCTAAATAAAGAAACCTATTTTCCCCTATATGACTCAGCATGATCAGTGGGATTCTTCTTCTGAGACGAAGTAACGCTCCCACCCGAAGAAGAACTAGAGGAGAAAGTCATAGGTTTTGGCATGGAGCGATGGGATAGTTCTTGACAATATTATGATCCCTTAAGAGGCCTTGCTCGACCAGTGTCAAGAACTTGTTGACCTCCTCGACCAACTGACAGCGAGGCTTGTAACCGATAACAGTAGCCTGAAGCTCAGATTGGGACAATAAAGCAGTCAACCGAGCCACTTCCTTAGCTGCCTCCGTCGCCGCTTCGTCACGAGAACCATCTAAACCTTTGTAATACGATGTCTGACTCTCCTTCTGCACTAGGGAAGATTGAGCCTCTTTAAGCTTTGCATTCGTAACAAGAAGTTGTCCCTCGAGCTCTACACAAGGAATAAACGCAGCGTATAAGGAATTAAAGATACGAATTTACACACCAAAAAATAAACATATACCTTCGACTATAGCCGAAGATGCCTCTAAATCATAAACAACAGCGTCGCGGACTTCAGCGAGAAAATCGAACTCATCGGATATTTTCTTATAATCCAACTGAAGATTTGAGAGAGCATATTGACTCTCATCTAACTCTACCTGCTTCATTGAGTCTTGGTGATGAAGGTGGTTAACTTCATCATTCATTTTCTCTATCCCTTTATTAAGACTATTCATGTTCTTCTCGAGATTCCTCTCAGACTCGACCATACGGGCAACGTCAGCACGAGAAGCAGTCAAAGCATTGCTAAGAGCATGGTCTTCGGCCCTAGCATCGTCTCTCTTTCGAACGAGCTGCTGTATATAATTAGTAACCTCAAGACTATGAGAAGAACAAGCTTGATGTAGCTCCCTCTCTAACTGATCTACCCTAGCCTCCAAGCTAGAGGCATGTTCAGTGGCCTCACGAAGAATATTCTGCATATCAATAAACTGGGCTTTCCTGGCCCATAACCCCTCTAGCAGCTTGTTATGATCTTCGGCCCTAGCATTCCACCTGGTGGCTTCACTCTTGATCTTCTCCACTAACCCCTTGATATGAGAGGCAAGCCGGACCCTCTCCTTCCGAAGCCACATCAACTCTTCGGCGTCACCCGCTGGAGAGAGGGTGGGACTCGGACAGAACACCAAGAAGACGAAGGTAAGATAATGAAGAGAACACGAACCTTTAACTGACGAAGAGCCCTTGCGAGCTTCCTCCAACTCGCTGCGAACAAGAACCAAGTCCGTTCGAAGCTGCTCTTCCATAGCACCCAGTTGCTCTTTCCCTTTCAATTTGTCCTTCAAATCCTGAATCTCTTTATTCTTAGCAGAGATGAGAGACTCAGCGATGCTCAACTCCTCTTCCCGGTGACGAAGCTTGGCCTCAAGCTTAAGGGCTTTGGCCCTGAAAAACTGGTACAGAGTATGGTTGCAATGCTCACTCCTCATCATCTGATGGAGCAAAGTAGAAGTCAGATTTTACGCTCACGAAAGAGTGATCAATAAGAGATCTAAAGAACATTCCGCGAGTACCCGTTGTTGAGGAAAACCATATTGATAGCCATCAGTAATGGCCATCATCTCAGCAACCGATGAAGGAGGATCAACCATGAGTTTAGAAGAAGAACCCCTTAAATCTTTGTCCCACATTTCTGAAACCTTCCCTTCGGGAGTCATCTGCATCATCTGACGAGTAAAGGCATCAGATTTTTTCTCACCAGGAACCAGTGGTGCAGGGTGGGGCACGAACATCATCTTGCTCTTCATCATCCAATCAAGGATTACATCGTCACCTTTAGGCGTCTGCAACTGAGGAAATTCCTCTGAGGATGAATCGATGATAGTACCTTCGACGACAACTCCTTTTTCCTGTATCAGGATTACCTGTCACTACAGAAGTTTTTTGAACCTCCTTCTCCTTGCCATCAAGAGCTTATGCATCTTCACCAACAGAACGATTCTCCTCCCCAACAGTCTGTCACCCGTACCGATGGGGTCACCACCCATCACGTCGCCAAGAACATCCCAATCATCGTTGGGAGAAATAAGAGATAAATCCTCTGCCAAATCCATCGCAACGCCCATATCAACCGGCCCATGCAAAGAGTAAATCTTTTCAAAAGAAAACTCTTGGGTAGATATAGGAATCGAAGATTGAGGACCCGCTCCATCATTACCGTGACTAAGAGTGGGGGGGAGGACCAAGGACTCCACCAGGGGAAACTTCTTGCTGCACACCTCCCCCAACGACATCTTCATGTTCCTTAGCACCATCATCAGGAATAACGTCTTTCTCAGCAGAACCATCACCATCATGCTTGGAATTTTCGTGCTCATGGGGGGAAGTACTGGTACGTTCTTTATCATCGGACAAGTCATCCTTAATAAAGTCTTCCTTCACTGGAATATTCACCTCATCAGGCATTTTCGGCTCTTCAGCAGCAGCGGTAGAGGATTGAACGGGTCCATGCTTTTTCTTCTTCGTTGCCTAAAAACCAATATGTAGTGAGTCCGATGAGTTTTTCTCCTCATTTTGACTAAAATGTCAAATTCAACAGAAAAGGGGAAAATGCACGGACTAACAATAAACCATACCTTGACGGTAGCGGAACTCTTCGGAGGAAGATCAGAACTCTCCTCCTCATCCATATCAATAACGTCGCAGGCATATTCAAAGTTCATCCCCTCAAAGTTTAATCGCCACGGACAGAAATCAACATAGCGAGAGGGAGGAGTTTCACGAGCCTTGCTACCAACAACGGGAAGCCAATCACGTGGACCAGGTGTCCAACCGTAAGCCCAAGGACCAATAACCTCAATAACGGTAGCATGCCACTCATATTCATGATCACGTTGAATCCTCTCACGATTAGGAAAAAGCATCCGCTGGCTTGACTTTTCGGTACCAGGAACGTATTTCAGCTTGTTACCACACACATAGCTTAAAAGACGAACACCACAACTAGGTGTCGTAATAGTACGAAGACCAACACTCCAAGGCTTGCGGTTCCTCCCATTAACATAATCTCCGAAATAGCTATTAAAGTTCTTAGGAGTATACCATCCCCGCTCAGATGGGTTAGGAACATGGCAGGTCATCGTTGTTTGCCCCTTGCTACGGAGATAACATTCCTTGAGTGCACGAAGATAATTCCCGGTCAGCTGCACCACGGAACGACAGTGTGTATAGGAAGTATAACCATCACGATTAGCCAAGGCGTCATAATAGAAAGAATCGCCAGATTTATACAAAGGCAACATCAACCCGGCCTCGAAGGCCCCCACCGTAGTAAGCAGATGATACTTATCGTACTTGTAGCTTGATATCATCTCAAAGGTAAGATCATCATCAGGGGCATAAAATCTAACATCAAGAGGTTGGATATTCAGTGGCGGCTCAGTGAGACGATGAGAAGTAGGTGGTACCGCTGTTGACCCAGCCCGTTGGGTATCCGCGGGATGACTAACAACGTACCTTGACCCTTGAGATCCCCTCTCTTGATCCCCCTTCTTAACATAAGAAGTTCTAGAACTTGGGGAAGAATAGGTCCTCTGGGAACGAATATCTGGGTGCGAAGACCTAGATGGACCTCCTTCGGGCGGACATATATCTGGGTCCCTAGGAGGAGTCCCATGAGGGCTCGGTGGCGGAGTCTGGTAGGGATCCCGATGATGATCAGCCATATCTACACGTATAAGGCATGAAAACAACACGAAGAGTCAACAAAAGAAACTATAAGGATCAAAAAGTGCAACTTTTCAAGTTTTGTGAACCCATCATGAACATCAGTTGAAAACCCTAGAAGAGAGTATATAGCGGAGAACCCTAGGTAGGTTGCAAACGAAAGAAGTAAATCCACAGAGCAAGAAGTTTATAGGTTTATTGATGAAGAACAGGGGAAAGTATATATATTTTCGTACAATTGTTCTTCATCACTAAACCAATAATACAACAGCAGAAAATCAAAACAAACGCAACTGAAAGAAGAGTGCAAAACCCCGTACCCGCGATTCAAGCTTACAAAGGCGAGTAACGAAGGTAGCGACAAGCGGACAAAACTTTGAAAAATCCTAGGATATCCTGCTCCTTGCAGCACCAGTAGTAAAGAACTAAAGAACAAAAGAAAAGAATAACAGAAGAGGATGAAGAGTCAGAGAGTTGAAGATTGACAGAAGAAAGAGAGAGTGAAAGAGAATGTGGATTTATTTCAAAATTAACTCTCTCCCACCATTTATAGCACCAGGAATATTGAGACCAACCCACGAATCGAGAAGAAGTTATTGCAAGGGCGTGGGGAACATGCCCTAAAATCCAGGGGAAGTTATTGAAGATAGATGGGAGGACTATGACGACAGTTATCTTCTAACCTTGACTAAACCCCACATTAGAAGAAAAGAGACAAATTGTATGCACATAATCCATCTCTCGACATGTATCCAAAGATCTACACGTGGAAGGCATGCAGACCACTATACCAAGGGGAACTGAAACTACGAACCACCGAGAAGTAGGGAAAGATTCCCTAAACGTTACTTTACCTAATCTCAAGGATAACTCAAAGATCGACGGTAGGGGTTAAACATACTGACATGGGTGTGATGGGACCTGCAGACAGCTGACTGTCGCACGCAGACGACCCAACCACCCACATTAAATGCCCTAACCATAGGGTACGTGTCAAGATATCTAAGGAAGAGTAGGCATCGATCCAGCAGTATCAACAACAGTCGCTGGGGGCATCGGTTCGGAACGAAGACACCAGCGGGATTGACACAGAGAACAAGAAGATAAGATTTCAACGGTCTCTGACAAGAGATCCCGCATATTTTCCCTATAAATACCCCCCTCCTCTGAGAGAGAGGGGGGCGACCAATCTGTAAGAGTGAAGAGAGAACTAGGAGAGAGAAATATGAAGAGTAAGTATGATTTCCATTTCCTCCATTATCGTATTTCACTTAAAGTCATTCGACTTCATATGTAACCCTTCAGCGCATAGTGAAACTCAGCACCCCGTGGATGTAGGTCTTAGTGCTGAACCACATAAATCTCTGTGTTATTTACATTTCAACATCGTATCTACATTTTATTACTTATATCTGGATTGGTCATGCTTCGTAACCCTGTGGGATGATTGATCTAACTTAATCTCGACTAGACAATGACGAGTCCGAAGACTCTGAGTCGATGAGTCATCGTGTTTATGCTATTTATAACCGTCATATTGTGTATAACGTCTTTCATTTATGAATGCGAACATTGTCTGTGGATACGTGGATACCTTCGTGATTTATGGGTTCACATTGGTCTTGATCCCATACCAAATATATTCTGGGATTTGGTTTTGGTCCGGCTTTTACTCTTTAGTCCGTCTCACTGTGTCTCGTTTCTAGACCATATTTATGGTTTTGATCGCCTACTGTGGTTGCTCTTAGCAGCCTTATCGCCTAGATGCATAATTCATTTGGTCATCTTCTGTGCCTTCTGAAATACCTGAAGTTGATTGAGTTTCTATGGTTGTTGAAATAATAGAATTAATGCTAGTAGTTTCTGCTGGATTGCTAGAACTTGACCCAGCTTCAAATACCGAACTCAGACTGGTATTTGAATCCACGGTGTTATGAAGAGAGACACTTAATGTCATAGCCTGCAATATTCAGGAAGCGGGAGTGAGATTGTTTGGTTGTGCAGGATGTATACCCTGCAATATTCGAGAAGCTATAACACTTACGGCTACTCATATTTGAGTAACCGAGCGCCATGAATAACAAGCATGAGGCATATGTGCGCTTCACATTGGGATAAAGCATGGTTTGGTAATCTGGAATCTTGATCTAGCTATAAAATAAGAAATGGTCTACATTGTACCTGTTCAATTCCCTTGCACGCACTGAAAAATCTTTGAAGTTGATCACCATAAGATGCAGAAAAAAATATATGCTTTGTCTCTGTCAGGCACGCACAAAAAAATAAAAATAATAAATTAAGGTACTGCCGGAAACTCTGAAGACATAATTCATTATCTTATAACCCCCTCACTGCATGGCGTCAAACCTTGCATGTGCACGCCCCCACAACACACACCCTTCACAAATACAATAGTCACAGATACATGGTATATCAAAAAATTGGCATTTTAAAAAATAAGACTCACTCGAGGACTTGCCAACAATAACTACTGAAAGTTCTGTATGATGAAAGTTCGGTTCTTCAAGCTTGGCCTCCCAAAGTGAAATAACTTCACGAGGAGTGGTATCCTGTTTATTCATGAAAAAGATCATTGTAAGAAATGTAGCCGCAATGCCTACTTTAATGGTAAAATGAGATTCCAAACTCTTTATATATATACTTTTTCTATGTTAGTCGACTGTGCTATGTATTTCCTGTGGACTGTAATATATGCGAAGCTCCAACTTAGCACCAGATTGACGAGAACCATACATAACCACAGCCCAACTGGTTCAACATTATCATGAAAAGTAATTTTAAGAAAGATAACTTCTATGCAAAATGAAACGCAAACTTACGAGGACTAGGATCACAAATGTGAGTCATATAAGATTTTATTTTATATACATAATGGTTGGATCTTGAACAAACATGATAATCACATCATAAGCATAGTTGTGTTAAGAATTAAGGGTACCTGAGAATGCCATTGATTTAATCCAAGATGTCCTCCAAGAACACTCCTAGCACAAAATAGTTTGTAGAACTTTTGGTTTCTCCTTCTTGACCCCTTTTGTGTAATGAAATAATAATAATTCATGAACCCAATTCTGATGGTAGAAGGAGGACCAAGGTTCATAGGATTTAGAATTTACATTTAATCTCGACCGTCCATCAAGGAAGAGAGAATATGAAAGGACCCCCATATTTGTGACCAAAATGTTTAGCCACATTCTAAATTAACCAAAGATATCATATGTCCCAACAAGATATTTCTAATGTAGAAATATTCTTACATTCTCTCACTGGTCCATGTGATAATATATTTAACGGTTAATCGTAGAAAAACATAAGCGCGCATAATTGCTAAACAAATATAATGGTTAAACGTAATACCACAACCAAGTAAATTACTTATGCGAGTCATGGCGGTGGCACGTTGTCTTGTTATCAACATGTTCCCTTCCATGTACCACAACACAAGCAAATTACTTAATCAGACCTTAAATAGGGATATCATAATAGTCCAGTAATGTCTTCAAAAGAAAACAATTTCTGTAACATCATCCAATAACATAAAAGTATACTAAAGTGGATACCGAAATAAGTTCAGAATAATAACAATAATAAGATCTCAATATGTGTTCAAACATAAGCAAAAGTCTAAGTGAAACTAATTATTTGTTACTCCCTCAAGACCCATGTTTCCAACATGTTACAGAAAGGTCTTGGGAGGTAACGCTTTCGTAAATGCATCTGCAATCATAAGTTTTGTGCCTATGTGTTCAATGAACAACTTTTTCATCTGAACAACTTGTTTCACGCATAGATACTTTAGATCCACGTGTCTTGAACCCTTAGTATATCTAGCGTGCTTTGAAAAGAATACTGCTGCGGCACTATCACAGTAAAGTTTCACTGGTGCGGAGGCAAAATGTAGGTCTCCAAACATTGAGACGAAATTCCGCAGCCATGAATAGTGATTTGTAGCCTCATAACATGCTACAAATTCAGCTTCAATTGTTGAGCCAGTGAGAATATACTCTTTTGCACTTTTCCATGATATTGCTCCTCCAGCTAATAGAAAAAGATATCCAAAAGTGCTCTTTCGAGTATCATTACATCCCATGAAATCGGAATCTGAATATCCAACCAACTCAAATTGATCTGACTTCGAAAATGTGAGACGATGATCCTTCGTGCCTTGCAGGTATCTCAAAACTTTCTTTGAAGCTTTCCCGTGTTCCATTCCAGGATTCACAAGGTATCTTTCCAGCATACCAACTATATAGCTGATATCTGGTCGTGTGCAAACTTGGGCATACATTAAACTTCCCACCACATAAGCATAAGGGATTCTATCCATTTGTTTACGTTCCAGTTCTTTCTTAGGACAAAGATTGAGTCCAAAATTGTCTCCTTTAGAAACCAGAACTATACTTGGCTTATATGTACTCATCTCAAACCTCTCTAGAATTCTTTCGATATATGCTTTCTGTGAGATTGATAATGTTCCAAGTGATCTATCACGTGATATCTCTATCCCAATCACATAAGAAGCCTAGCCCATATCTTTCATTTCAAAATTCTTCGAGAGATATTCCTTAGTTTCGTGCATAAAACCAAAATCACTACTCGCAAGTAATATGTCATCTACATACAATACCAAAAATATGAACTTCCTCCCACTGATCTTGAGATATATGCATGGATCTACAACATTTTCTTCAAAACCAAATTTTTGAATGGTTTCGTTGAATTTTAGATACCACTGCCTGGAGGCTTGCTTAAGTCCATAAATTGATTTCTTAAGTTTGCAGAACATGTGTTCCTGTCCTTCTAAGACAAAACCTTCAGGTTGACACATGTAAATATCTTGCTCAAGCTCACCATTCAGAAAAGTTGTTTTCACATCCATTTGATGTAACTCAAGGTCATATTGAGCTACTAATACCTGGACAATTCTGAGAGAGTCGTTCTTTGACACGGGAGAAAAAGTCTCTTTGTAATCAATGCCATATTTCTGAATGAAACCTTTGGCTACAAGTCTAGCTTTATAACATTGAATATTGCCATTAGCATCGCGTTTGGTCTTAAAGACCCATTTACACCCGATTGCTTTGTGCCCTTTAGGCAATTCAACGTATTCCCATACTCCATTATCATCCATCGATTTTTTCTCTACTTTCGTAGCATTAATCCATTTATCAGAATTACTACACTTGATAGCTTGTGAATAAGAAACTGGATCTTTCATAATCCCTAAATCAAAATCCGATTCTTGTAGATAAACCACATAATCATCAGAAATAGCCCTTTTCCGTTCTCTAGTATATCTTTTTAAGGATACTTCTTGTGGTTGTTCTACAATATCTTCAGTGGCAATAGTCTCATCATGAAGCTCCAGTGACGTTATTTGTGTTTCTCCCTCATCAATCGGTTCTACAACCGAAGGAGTCACAATATCTGTAGAAATCTGAGGTAAAGGGATTATTACTCTGATTTCTTGAACAGATTTTTCTTGCACTGGTGTACTCACACTAACTTCGCCATCCTTGATGAATTTTGCATTTCCAGTTTCATTAATTCTCATACTATGGTAGGACAATAAATAATATACCCCTTGGATTTTTCAGGAAAACCAATAAAGTAACCGCTAACAGTTTTCATATCCAATTTCTTTTCTTTGGGATTATAAACTTTTACTTCTGCTGAACAACCCCAAACTTGCAGGTGTTTTAAACTAGGTTTCCAGCCCTTCCACAGTTCAAAAGGAGTCTTTGGAACTGCTTTGCTTGGAACTCTATTTAAAGTGTACACAGCATAACGAAGAGCATACATCCACAAACTTAAGGGTAAACTCGCATGACTAATCATGCTTCTAACCATTTCCATTATAATACGATTTCGCCTTTCTGCTACACCATTCTGCCAAGGTGAACCTGCCGTTGTGTATTGAGCAACAATTCCAAGCTTTTGAAGAAGTAAAACGAAAGGTCCAGGATGTTGTCCTGTTTCGTCATACCTTCCATAATAGTCTCCACCCCTATCAGACCTAATGATTTTCACCTTCTTTTCTAATTGCCTCTCAACTTCGGTAATGAATTGCTCTACAACATTCATAGCTTGAGATTTATCATGCAATAAGTAAAGATAACAGTAGCGTGAAAAATCATCAATAAAGGTGATAAAATATTTTTCTCCTCCAAAAGTTGGAACGTCGAAGGGTCCACAAATATATGTATGTATTATTTCAAGGAGTTATGAACTTCTTGTGGCACCATTCTTTGTGTGTTTTGTCATCTTTCCTTAATACAATCCACACAACTCTTATAATCAGTAAAATCTAGGTTTTGTAGAATCCCATCTTTTACCAATATTTGAAGCTTTTCATGAGATATATGTCCCATCTTCTTATGCCACAAGAATGAGGAATTACCCTCAACATGTTCAGTTCTATCATTATGATGCATGGTTAAATAGGTTCCAGGTATTGATGATGAAGATAAATTTAACTTATAAAAACCATCAGAAAGATAACCAGAACCAATAACTTTAAAATCTTTAAACAAACTGAAACATCCATTGGAAATTTGAAATTGAAAACCTTGTCTATCTAGTTGAGAAACTGAAATTACCTATATTGTGAGAAATAGTTGGAACATAAAGAGTGTTTTCCAAATCAAGAAAGTATCCATGATCTAGAATCAGACGATAGGTGCCTACAGCATTAACTGGGGCTTTATTGACATTTCCCATAAAAAAGAAGTTTTCATCCTGGTTTGTGATTTGGGTTGAAAGGTATCGCTGCATCGAATTAGAAACATGAACATTAACACCAGAATCAAACCACTATGATAAAGAAGATTCTTTAACAGTCAAATTTGTTTCAAAATAGCTTACGAATCCCAACAGATTACCTTTCTTTTCGAACCATTTTTGACGTTTAGTGCAATATTTCTGAAAATGACCAGGTTTCTTACAGAAACAACACTTATTGTCATCTTGCTTTGCCTACTTCTTTTCAGGTTGATCAGAATTATTCTTTGGTGCTCCCTTATTTCCCTTTGCAGGCTTGCGCTTATTGTTCACTCCTTGATTGACGAAATGTGCTTGATTAAGCCCTTGCTGGTTTAGCCTAGCTTCCTCTTGAACCAGCATGTTTCCCAGTTCATTTGCAGTCCACTTTTCCTTAATAGTGTTGTAATGCACTTGAAAAGGAGCATATTGGGGTAGAAGCGAGTTGAGAATGAATTGGACAAGAAAGTTCTCATCCACAGTTAATTTCATCTCAGTGAGCTTAGCAGCAATGCTACGCATTTCTATCACGTGTTGGTGCATTGACCTTACACCGGTATACTTCATGGTGGTCAGGTCAGCCATCAACTTCCCAGCTAGAGACTTGTCCGCTGTCTTAAAGCGTTCCTTTACAATTTCCATAAAGTCCTTAGCATATTTAGGTTTGGGAAGCGATTATTTAATGTTTGCATCAATGTGCATTCGCATCAACTGTATGCTCAGCCTATCACATCTCTCCCACTTTTTCAAGAGATCCTTATCTTCAGTGGAACTCTTATCATCTATAATTGGCTTTTCAATTAGGAGAGCAAGGTCAATATCTTGCACACCCAAAGTGAACTCAACATTCTCTTTCCCTTCTGAGAAGTTGGTGCCATTGAAGAATGGGATAGACAAAGTATACGAATGCAAAGACTTAGAACTAGAAGCTGTAAAACATTACAAAGATACACAAAGTAAAACTCTCACACATAAAAATTAAGAAACTCATGTGGGTAGAATCTTAAATAAAACAACAATCATGTCATAAATTCGTAAATCATTCACATATATATTGTGAGAAATAGTTGGAACATAAAGAGTGTTTTCCAAATCAAGAAAGTATCCATGATCTAGAATCAGACGATAGGTGCCTACAGCATTAACTGGGGCTTTATTGACATTGCAAAGCAAAGACAAACATCTGTGGATATTATGCCTTTCATAGTTACATATAAAATCATAATATTAATTCAAACATGTGAATTAGAGCAACCTGTGGGAAACTTTTCATTCTAATATGTATGATTAAATATTTATTTCTTAATGTTTATATATACAAACACTTGAATAAACATCTCCTGTGGGTGATAATTATTCTCATGTGATTGCAAAAAACGACGTAGACTTACAATGACATGTTAATATAACATAATACTTTAGTATCACAGTGGTGATAGCTAAAGAGCATAAAATTCAAACATTTTAATAACCTATACATTTTCAAGTTAGACTACATTTGAAACCAAAATCAAACATTCAAAGTCAACATATAAAAGTCAACGATGAAAGTCAAACGGTCACTCAACATAAAGTTTAAGTCAACAGCGGAAATCAAACAGTCAACCCAAAGTCAAAGTCAGTCATGGAAGTCAAACAGGCACTGAAACAGTCAATGACGTTTTCACTTCATGTCACATTTTATGTCCGACCTTCCAAAACATGTACGCAAAACCTATTTGGGCCAAGCCCAAAAAATATCTAACAAACATTATAGTGAGCCCATACGTTACAGAATCAGGAAAATTGAAATTAATTTCATCGTAAATGTTGTTTGACCTAGCCGCATATGTTACAAGCATCACGTTTTGAGTAGTTACTCATTAATCATACAAAACAGACATGTAATCATGGATTAGTCACATCATATCAAGTCAAAGTTCGCACAAAATCATACTATCAAGATGGATCAATCATGCATATTTTTCTTACATATCGACTTGGATTTGATTTGAGTTAACCCAATATGCTTTTAAAACAAATACTACAGGTTATAATCAATGTGAGCCAAGCAACAGAATCACGGCAACCAAACATGTAGTTTCATGAGAGAACAGGAAACAGAAAAAAAAAGTAACGAATCAATTGATTAAGACATGTTCATGAAACTGTATGTATATTTTATTCATATACGAGGCAGAAGCATGAACAAAAAATAGCATACAAACATCATGGATAATCATGGAGTTCTAAACCAGGCTCTAGATGCCAAATATAAGATTTTATTTTATATACATAATGGTTGGATCTTGAACAAACATGATAATCACATCATAAGCATAGTTGTGTTAAGAATTAAGAGTACGTGAGGACGCCATTGATTTAATCCAAGATGTCCTCCAAGAACACCCCTAGCACAGAATAGTTTGTAGAACTTTTGGTTTCTCCTTCTTGACCCCTTTTGTGTAATGAAATAATAATAATTCATGAACTCAATTCTAATGGTAATAGAGTTCCTTTTATAGGTAGAAGGAGGACCAAGGTTCATAGGATTTAGAATTTACATTTAATCTCAACCGTCCATCAAGGAAGAAAAAATATGAAAGGACCCCAATATTTGTAACCAAAATGTTTAGCCACATTCTAAATTAACCAAAGATATCATACGGCCCAACAAGATATTTCTGACGTAGAAATATTCTTACAAGTCAAGCTAGTATGCAAAATAAAAAAGATCCAGTAAAATACCAATTAGAAAATAGGATGACTGGTACACCTACATTTTTCCTGGTAAGTACCATGGAGGATCAATTCCTTCATTATATGCTAGGTAATGTGCTTCACGGAGCAATCCACTGAAAAGGGATATATGATTCTAAAAAGCATTGAGTTGAAAATGCTGGAGAAAACATGTATTTAGAGGAGAAATTGACCGTCTTCAATGAACTGAAACTCTGGAACAAACTACTACCTAAATTGCATGGACAACATTGCCGAACGACAATCTCCTCGCGATATGAAGTGCAGAATTCGTACCAATGATCGGAGTTGAAACGATTCCTGAGAGAATTACAATGTTACACCACGTAACTATCCCAAAAGCGAATGATCTGGCGTATGTTCCAGTTACAGGAACATGATTGAAGTCCAAATACGGTTGCACTAATATAGAATTCCTTTCGTTATAAAGTTGTTAATACATACCTCCATGCGGACCATGTGCAAGAAGTACGTTAATGGTCTGGTCAAGGCCTCTCAATATTGCGTTACGTATATGAGTACACCCACGGGAGTCTAAAGTTGAACAGTATTAGTAAAGCATAAAGAGATCACTATTCGTGAAGTGATTTCTTTTAACAAAGGGAAATTGTTAATGAATAATCAGAACAAAAAGGAGCACATAAATGATCGAACGATTATTTACTGAGATCCTATAGCTAGTTTTAAGTAACTGATGATCTTCTTAGCTAACCATCCAAATTTTCAAAAATAACCGGACTAGCTTATAATCAAGTTTTAATTAAACGTCAACTATATGCAATTTGCATCTCGCATTGCTGCATGCGCACTCACAATTGGTTTCAATGTGGACTTCAGCAAGACTGCACATCACCGATCAAAATTGAGTCACTATGAAACTTCACTCGTCACCAATTTTATGAATAGGCTTACATACTAATTAGGGAAAATTGGGAAAATGTGCAATGTTGGAAATCTGCCCCAACATTTAACCACTCCGTCAAAAACTCGGTTAAGCCACATGTGTGAACCCACACACGCGATTAAAAAAACAAATACATCCTTCAAAATACACGGTTAAGGGTTCAATATCCAGGATTGAGGATTTAGGATTCATGTTTAAGGTCCTGGTGGTGGAGGCGGCGGTTTTAATGGTAGTTCTGGTGGTGACGGTGGCTTTACACATGTGACTTAAATGGTGGATGTCAAAGTTAACGAAATGGGGCATTTTTCCAACTACTTTTAACGTTGGGGCAGATTTCCAACATTGCATTTCATATTGGGGCATTTTTCCAATTTTTCCAATATGGATGCAAAACCCAGAATCTACTAGCTTCACAACTTTACCTGCATCTTTCCAGAGGTTAACCAAATTAGCTATAATAATCTTTACAAATGCATTTAAACTATATGTCATTCAACTAATCTGTTAAGCATGAACATTAGCATCACCTTCAATACTTCATTGGTCATTGGTTCGCAACAGAGTACGCTTATATACAGATCCAAAAGCAAGCATCTTTTCAAAAGAATTAACATTTCCACTAACAGATTTTGCAAGATAGATATTTGTGTAGATACAAAGTGTAGTATCTTACTAGTGGGAGAAGCATTCACATCACCACCAAGTTCAGTCAGTGTTTTGGCAACAATAATAAGTTTAGGATCCATGCATGCAACCATCAAGGGAGATGGTTGAAAGGGGTTTCAGTTGAAGATGTTATTTTTAACTGGAAACATAAATTTTTTGAACCTCCTTAGTTTGTTCCTTTTTGTTTCGTTT
Source organism: Papaver somniferum (assembly GCF_003573695.1). Taxonomy (NCBI): domain Eukaryota; kingdom Viridiplantae; phylum Streptophyta; class Magnoliopsida; order Ranunculales; family Papaveraceae; genus Papaver; species Papaver somniferum. The sequence goes on along the minus strand of NC_039358.1, from coordinate 30,725,616 downwards.
TTGGGTGAATCTTTTGTTTAGATTCAATTTCTTTGTCTCTGTTTCTTGAGACTTTGGATGTATATTTGTATGTTTTTCTTATTATTACAATTCCGTCCTTATCGAGCAAAAAAAAAAAAAGTAATTGATAAGGATCATAGAAGAGTCTTCCTTTGAAAATTTCAGCAACCAGAATTTGTTTTCTTGGTTTACTCAGCAACATCATACATTAAACAAGATTATTATATGACAAAGTCATAAGCAAGATCATATTGTTCAATATAGGTTGATGGCTGTGTCAAAGTTCCTTGCTATATATTATTTAAATTAGAGGTTATTATTTAGTTCTCAACCACTAGCTTGCTCGCCTTTGGACACCATTCCTCCATGGACGCTGTAGCCTCATTAACCACCACATACAACTGAGTCCTTAAACTACCTACCATGTTTAACATAACCTCTCCCAAAAGATAGAACATAACTACATAAGCGAAAAATACTAGTGTTTAGGGGTTATATGAAGCAAAAATTTTCTCATGGTTCAAAAAGTTATCCCAAAATTTGAGAATGTAACTAAATATTCGAACGGTAACTCTAAATCCGATTCTGTGAGCCAAATTTTGTTCCATGGTCTAAAATATGCGCTATGACTTACTCAAAAGCCCCATAATGATTGTAAATCCTTCTAAGTAAACAAAATCTGCCAATTTTTGTCCCGCGACTCAAAATGACCAAAACTAGGCAATTGGAGTGTAAAATCTGTATCATAATCCAGTAAAGTATGTGTTGAAATTTCCTTTAGTCCACTGAATGGTTGGACCCATGGCAAACGAGGGACCAACACGAATCTCTGAAGAAGAGGAAGAAGAATGAAATTTTTTCAGCTTCACGCGCCAAGAAAGTACTGGCCAAGCTTAATTTTTACCCTTACATAGAAGAAGGAACAATGGGCGGCTATAATGCTCCTTATTACTTATTACTCAAACATTGTAGATCCTAATAACTCCATCTATCTTTCTACGGCAAACAGGACAACCCCACTTCTTCATTTTGATTTCGTTCAAACAAGACACACATCCAACCATGTGACCACATGGAATACAAGCTCCCTCGCGCGGAGCATCAAAACATATTATACATGAGGTTGTATCACCTACATCATCAGTCAGCACTGCTCCGGTTTTTGCTGGTTTATGGTCAGCGGTTGTCGCAGTAGACATGTCGATAGGGCGGACATTGGTTGGTTCATGATGCCCACCAAAAATTATTGATGCATAACTCATTTTGTCATCTTCCATCTCTTCTGAAGGAATGCTAGTAGTTTCTGCCGGATTGCTAGAACTTTCTGAAAGGACTTTCTGAAAGGACAAACACTCCCACATTCCTAGTTTCCGCATAATGAACTTAAAATATGATATGGAAGGGCCGCTCCACTCATTACTAATTGGTTTTGAGTTGGATGTCCACAGACTTTATCATGGTATCAAAACTAGGTCTCATATGCGGGGTGTAGGACGAATTAGTAGCCGTCGTGATCCGAGTGGGCACATGTACACCCGTGACCGAATGACTGGTCACTCGTATGACCTGCACGTGGGGTGGACCGTGACCGATGTCACCTGCACACCCAAGACCCACACGTGCATAGGTCCACGTGTTAGGCCGAGTGACTGGGCTTACACGTGAGGGAGGGTGTGAAAGGACAAATAGTCCCACATCCCTAGTTTCTATCATGGTATCAGAGCAGGCTATTTGCGACGAGTCATTGTCCGCGCCTTTACTCCGTGTCACCCGATTTAATTGTCCACGTGTTAGACCCAACGAGGCTACACGTGAGGGGGCGTGTTGAGATTATTAGTCCCACATTGTTGGGCAATCTAAGATACTGTGGTTTATAATCTCTTAGGGCCTCTCCACTCATTGCCTATTGGTTTTGAGTTGGATGCCCACAGACTTTATCATGGTATCAGAGCTAGGTCTCATACGCGGGGTGTAGGCCGAATTAGTAGTCGTCGTGACCCGAGTGGGCACATGTACACCCGTGACCGAATGACTGGTCACTCGTATGACATGTACGTGGGGTGGACCGTGACCGATGTCACCTTCACACCCAAGACCGACACGTGCGTAGGTCCACGTGTTAGACCGAGTGACTGGCCTTACACGTGAGGGAGGGTGTGAAAGGACAAATAGTTCCACATCCCTAGTTTCCGTATAATGAGCTTAAAATATAATATGGAAGGGCCGCTCCACTCATTGCCAATTGATTTTGAGTTGGATGCCCGCAGACTTTATCAAACTTGACCCAGAACTCGGACTGATATTTGAATCCAGAATGTATTGTAACTGAAGAGATGCACTTAGTGCCATAGCCAATTCTATGTCTTCATCTTCTGAGGTCAAAGATGGTGGGTTTGCTGGAACTTGAGGGAGACTGTTTGGTTGTGGAGGATGTGCACCCTGCAAAATTCAGGAAACTTTATGGCTGCTCTTGTAATGAGAAAACCGAGGGCCATTGAAAAACACACATGATGCAGATGTGCGCTTCACACTAGGATACAGCATGAGCTGATGATGATCTTGATCTAGCTACACAATTAAGAAGCCATGCTTCCAAAATATCTCCATAACTCAAAAATTTTAGATAAAGAAATTTTCTACATTGTACCTGCTGAATTCCTTTGCATGCACTGAAAAACCTCTGAAGTTGTTGCTTGTCACCAAAAGATGTAGGGTAAAATAATTACTTTGCTTCTGCCAAGCAGACACAAAAACAATTTAGGTATTTTAAAAAAACTTTCAAAAAATACTTTATTTCCTAACCCCCTCGCTGCACGACATCAAACCACGCATGTGCACGCCCCACATAGACACAATCTAGCTCAATCGATTACATTCTATGATTTTCAATATAGAGAATTTACCTGATGACTTGCCAACAATGCCTACGGATGGTTGTGCATGATAAGGATTTGGTTTCTCAAGCTTGGCTTCCGCAAGTGAAATAACTTCACGAGGTTGGGCATCCTGTTTATTCATCAAAAAGATTTCTCTATCAAGAAATGCATAGTAATGAGGATGGAATAAGATTTAAAAAATAAAAAATACAGCGGTACTACCTGCTTGACAGGTTAAATGAGACTCGAAACTACGTCAGTCGGCTGAGCTCTATATTACCTGTGCACTGTGATATATACGAAGCTCCAACGTAGCACCAGATTGAGATTGACTAGAACAATAGATAATCACAGCCCAACTGATGCAACATTTTCATGAAATGTAGATTTAAGAAAAATAACTTCTATGCAAAATAAAATGAAAGCACGAGGAGCACAAATGTGAATCAAGCTAATAAAAAAGATCGAGTAGAAAACCACAAAGTTACAATTCTAGAAAATAGGATGACCAGTGTACCTACATTTTTCTGGATGAGTAGCATGGAGGATCGATTCCTTCAAGATGTACTGGGTAATGTTCTTCACGAAGCAATCCACTAAAAAGGGATATATGATTCTAAAAAGCATTGTGTTGAAAATGAAGAGAAAACACGTGGTCAGAAGAGAGATTGGCCGTCATTAATAAACAGAAACTCTCTATGAGAAAACTAATACCTCGATTTCCCGAACAACATTCCCGAACGACAATCTCCTCGCAGTATATCAAGTGCGGAGTATGTACCGTTGATTGGAGTTGAAACTGTTTCTGGGAGAATTACAATGTCATACATCAAATAATTATCCCAAAACGAATTGAATGATCCGACAACGTCTGTTCCAGTTACAAGAACATAACTGGAGTCCAAATACGGCTGCATTAATATAGATCTTCTTTGGTCGTAAAGTTGTTACTACATACCTCCATGCGGACGATGCGTAAAAAGTAACCTAACAGCCTGGTCAAGGCCTCTCAATGCAGCGTTACGTATAGGAGTACCTCCATGAGAGCCTAAAGTTCAACAGAATAAAGGTGAGAACCACGGAACACAAACTAATATGGATGCAAAATGCAGAACCTTACAAGGTTGTTCACAACTTCACCTGCGCTTTCTAAAGCTTATCAAACCAAATTAGCTAACATAATCTTTACAAATGCATTCAAACTATACATATGTCACTCGACTAACCTGTTAAATTGTTTGCAACAGAGACCACTTATATATAGAATTTGCAAGATAGATATCTATACAGAATACAAATTGTAGTATCTTACTAGGGGGGGAGGCATTCACATCAGCGCCAAGTTCAATCAGAGTTTTGACAACATTAATAAGCTTAGGATCCATGCATGCAACCATTAAGGGAGTATTTCCTTGTTTGTCAACCCACTTTTTTCAATGAACACAAAATTGCACGGTGGAAAAGACAAGAAATTCTCAACTGATAAATGATGAGACAGAATCACAAAACAAAAAAAAGCAAAAAGCAAAAGCAAAACCCTTTGAAATTGATAAAATTTTATACCTCAAGACCAACACCTTCCCGTCTAAGAGCTCTAATCTTTTCGATATTCCCTTTTTTGACTTGCTGATAAAGTAGCATGTCTTTTGGTTGTTGCTGCATAATGATCCAAGTAATCTCCAAATTGTTTTGGTTTTGTTGGGCAACACTTTAAACGCCCTGCAAAAAATTTCTCAATGTAGAATGTGAACACACAAACCACGAAGGCATCCGAATGCTCACAATCAATCATCATCATCTAAAGAGATTTGTGATGATGATATCCTAGTGTTGATTCCTTGGCTCAAAACCTTCGGGTTTATCATAGCCTCATCTAACAACTCCATGCGAGGCGTTTGCGCACGGGATATAAGTACAAACAAAGAAAGCAAAACGTATAAGTAAAGATCCATGGGGTTAAATAAATATAAAGTGCTGAAATGTAAACAAGACCAAGGTTTACGTGGTTCAGCACTAAGGCCTACGTCCACGGGGTTTGTTGTTTTACTATATTCTTCACGGTTACACGAATAGTCGAATGACTTTTGGGTTTACATGTTTCTCTCCTCTAAATGATTAACTTACACTTGTAATCTCTCTCTCTCTCCTTCCCTTCCTGATTTTTCCGATCCCCCTTCCTCTTGGTGGAGACGGGGTATTTATAAGGTTAGAATGTGGGACCCATCTCTGAAGGCCGTTGGAACTTTATCTTCTTGTGTCCTTGCGTCTATCACGCAGAGGTCTGCGTTTTTCCCCTTGATCCCGCAGATGCATCCTCGCTCGTTCCACAGGTTGATCGACACGTACACTGCTCAGAGTGTTTAATGTGGGTAGTTGAGGGGTCTGCTCGTGTCAGACAAGTGTCTTCTGCCCCTGTCACGTCCGTGTCAGCTAACTTTCTCTCCACCGTTGATCTTAGCTTCTCTTTTGGGGATGAGATAAAGTAACTCCTCGGGGTTTATTTGGTGTTTCGTAGCGCATCATGTTTTGATGTTTTGGCCTGCATGCTTTCCACGTATCTTTTTATATACACGTGTCTGATATTGAGATATATGTGTACACAATTTGCCCCTTTTCTTCGGGCTTGAATGTCTAATAGGTGCCTTGAAGAAAAACCATCGTCGCATATTCTTCTCACTCCTAATAACTTCTCCTAGATACTTGGGCACGTCTTTTATTCGTGCATTAACTACTTATGTAACGGGCACGTTTCCCATTCCTCCATTAATTTCCTTCTCTTTCTTTCGGGTATATTAAGGAGAGAAAGAAAATTAATTTCATTCTTCCTAAACATTCTCTCAGTTTTCATTCTTTGTTTTTCAGCCCTTAAATTCTCTGTCAGTCTTCATTGAACCTGTGACCTTAAATTCTCTCCACCTTAGCATTAATCGCGCCCGCTTCCACTGTTTGTTTCTTCTGCTGCTGTTTTTGCCAGTAAGTTTTTCTTTTCTTTGTTTCCACTATTTTACGCTGTGTTGATTTGTAAATTCTCTGCTACTGTTGTTCCTTGTTTGTGATGAAGAACTTCTTTTAATGCTTGCATACTAGTTTGCCCCTGTTCTTCATCTTAAATCAAGGAGGCCACTGTTTTGCTTGTATTTGAGTTTTTGAGGGTGTGAGTTTTATGGAATTTTGAGCAGGTATACTAATTTTAGGGTTTCTGCGTTATCGTGTGTGTATTGATATTGATGTGGTTTTTTGATCTTTGGTAATGTTTTTGAATGTGTGTAACTTGTTCTTGATTTTAATCTTTTCGCCGCCATGTCTGACCGTCCACGGATTACTTATCAGACTCCTGGTTCTGGCCTATCGAGATCTCCTCCGCGTAGAGAGTCTCAAGATGATGTTCGTCGGAGTCGAGTTTCTTCTGGAGCGAAGGCCTCGTCTTCTAGGGAAGATATTCCTCCGACAAATCCTTCTGGGTCCCGAAGAGTCTTCGATCGTCTCGTCCTCGTGATTATATTAGGAGTACGCAGGCTCCGTCTCGTGCTGTTGCTTTTGATGTTCCTCCTCTACGTTCGTTAGTGCCCGAGCATCATCTGTCGTCCCCTCCAACTTTTAAAGGGAAGAATACGAAGGGTGTAGTTCCGAGGGCTGAATCTTCAAAGAATCCTCCTGTGAAGAGAAAAGCTTCTGAAGCGTTCATTAGTTCATCCGGCCCCGCCGAGGAGGATGAGGCTGCCCCCTTGATACGCAGTGTTTCGGTTAGTAAGAAAAAAGTAACCTTCAAGCATATTGATCTCGAAATATTCAAGGAAAAGCATGAGATTCAAGCCTTCGGGGTTCGTTTCTATGCCCCTGAGGATGATATTACTTATGAGCTTATCTCAAAGTATGAGTTCGATGAATTTCATTTGTTAACGACGGTTGGAGCGTTCGAAGCTGGTCTTATGCTTCCGTTGTACAAATCAGGTGATTCCTTCTACTATGACGTGCTCGCTAGTCGTGAAGGCTCTTCCACCAATACTCACAGCCGTTCCGTATCCCAACTATCGGGGAATTATCTCCGCGCCCTGAAGGAGTGCTATCTGCGGAGTAAGGGGGAGACGTCGATGACTTATACGTCCCCAATCCCGCGGAGAAGGAATGGTATACTCCTGAGAATTTCAATAACTCCTTCGGTGATTACGTCAATAGTAGGAACCGCAAGCCGTGGAGTGTCAGCCTTCGGAATCTCGCTGCTCCTCGGGGCGAGATTCGTCTGTTAAATGAGGTCAGCGATGCCAAGCTGAAGTATGTTCCTGGCACGGAGGGGTCTAGTCATCGGAAACTCTTTCCAGCGCGCGAGAGGATCAAGCGCGACCATGACTACGAGTGGCACGCCACCGTTATCGAAATAGTTGGTCCATGGGCTTACGGTTGGATTCCTGGTCCCCGCGGTTGGCGGCCTACCGAGAGTAGCAAGCCACGCGAGTCTCCTCCTGCTCGTTATGGAGATTTCTGTCCCTGGCGTTTGAACTTTGCGGGTATGAATTTTCCTTATGCCCTTGACGTCGTAGAGGGAGACGAGGAGGAAGGTTCTGGTGCTATACTTCCACCGAAGAATACCTCAACTGCTCAGGTACGCGGATTCTAGTTGCGCTTCTCCTCTTTTAGAAATTCAACCGTCGGAAAAAATAATTCTTTTTGTGGTGTTGGTTTTCAGGTGTTGAAGAAGAAAAAGATTAAGCCGAAGCAGTCTTCTACCATTGTGATGGGCGAGGCTGAGGCCCAAGAAGAAGTTACTAGTCCAGTGAACGAAGAGTTTTCTGAGGATGAGGAGATTACAGATGGGGAGGAATGTACTGGTACTTCCCCTATCAATGTCGAAGAAGAGGTCTTTGTGGGTCATGTTGGTGATGAAGGGAGAAACAAAGCCGTGGTGGCTGATGACGTTGTTATTGGTGACATTTCTGTCCCTGCTGGTGATGTCGCGGATACCCTTCCCGCCTCTCAAGAATTTTCTTTTGATCGGATGTACTCCACAGGGGAGTTCTTTGACGATGCCCTCGATTTTCCCGAGGACTTCTCTTTATTTTCCCCCAATGATAATTGGGATGTTCTTGGTGGTGATGGTAATGGAGACGCTACTGTTGAAGATGGTGGCGCGGAGGAGCATGCTGCGCATGTAGGCGCGGAGGAGCATGCCGACATTTGTGCTGAAGGGGCCGTGTCAGAGAAGGGGAAATCGGTCATTGATGCGCCTGCTGGTAATCTTCCACAGTCTCCGACATCTGAGGGTGAGGACGCCATAATGGATTGGTTCAAGGAAAAGAATCTTCTATTTGTCTCTCATCCCGCCCCTGTTGTTGCTGGGGAAAAGGAATCTACTGCGTATACCCGTCGCATGATGGAGATGTCTTCTAAGGCGCGGGTGTCTGAAGCCTGGGGAAAAAATTTGAGTGTTCCCGAAGCTACCCTTGTGCCGGAGCCTCCTACTTCCGTTGCAGATATGATGGCCATCGCCGACGGGTATCAATATGGCTTTCCGCAGCAGCGTGTCTTGGAGGTAAATTTTCGTACATACTTCTTCGTGATGATCAAATGCTTCGGTGAAATAATGTTTGTCGTCTTGATGTGTAGATGATGAGGAGTGAGCATTGTAACCACGTGCTGTATCAGTTCTTCAAAGAGAAATCTCTGAAGCTCGAGGCTAAGCTTCGTCACAGAGAAAAGGAATTATCTGCGGCTGAGGTGGAAATAGAAGAGCTGAAGAAAAGCCTCAAGGAGAAAGAGAAGATGGGTGAAGCAGAGGCCGGTCTTCGTTCCGAGCTTGTTGTTGTTCGCGCTGAGTTAGAGCAAACTCGCAGCCAAATTTCAACTTTCACAGGTTTGGTTCTTTTTCCCTCGCAGTATGTCGTCATTCCTCTATTTCTTAGTTGTTCTGTCTGAGTCTCCCCACCCTATCTCCAGTGGGTGGCGTCCCCGAGCTGATATGGCTTCGAAACGAAAGAGCTCGGCAAAAATCTCGTATTAGAGATCTTGTTGAGAAAATTAAGAATGAAGCCAAGAAATGGGATGCTCGGGCTGAAGTATGGCGCGCGAGGCATATTCAAATGGTCGACATGAAAAATATGTACAACCATGATCGTGCTTTATTTAATGGCACACTGCTGTGGACACGTGATGGTCTGCGGGAAGCCCGTGAGCGTACTTCCTTGCTGGAGTCTAGGATTCAGCTGCTGGAAGAAGAATTACAGAAGGCTCGATCCATTCCTCTTTCAGGGGTTAAGGATAGTATGCTCTGTCTTGTCAGAGAAAGAGATGATGCCCGTGCCGAAGTCTGCGCTCTCAGCAATGCTCTTGCCGCGTCCCGGGCCGACGTAGCTCGTCAGGCTGAGTCTGAGAGGAATCTTGAAGTGTGTATGTACAGACTTAGCAAAGGGGTCTCAGAGATAAATAAAGAGGTCGATCACCTTCGTCATATGGATTCTATGAAGCATGTAGAATTAGATGCCTGTCAATTTACTCTCACCAACCTTCAACTAGACTATAAGAAATTATCCGCGGAATATGACCATCTTGATGAAGCGCGAGATGCGGTTGTTAATGAGTATGAAGAGGCTTCGGCTTGTGTCGAAGGTATAATCCTATTTCATCGAGTGTGACCGTGTTTTTTCTGCGCTAACTCCGTGGTGTTGTCTTTTTCAGAGCTCGAGGGACACCTTCGCGTCACAAATGAAAAACTTGAAAAGGCTCAATCTTCCTTAGCGCAGCAGGAAGAACAGACCAATCATTTCAAGAATTTAGCGGCAACCCGCGAGGAGGCCGTTGGTGCTGCTTCTAGAGAAGTGAATCGGCTATCTTCGTTATTATGCCAAGCCCAACAGCGGACAACAGTTATTAAGCACAAGGCTCGTTGTCAATTGGCTGAGGAGACGAACAAGATGCTGGAGAGGATAGAACTTGGCCTAAAGAACGAGCATGGTCTCGTGAAGAACTATCCTCGTCGTCCAGTTCCTTCTGCCTTGCCTGGCTCCTCGGGACCCTCTTCTGGTGGGAGCGTCCCTTCAAGTCTTCGGAATAATCCTGCCGATGGGGCAGCAATCTAGGCAGAGACCGCAACATTTTGTAGAGACCGCGGCATCATTATCCTTCCCTTTTTGTAATCATGTAACAAGAATATTTTTTGCTAATATCCTGTAAAAGGAATATTTTTTGATGTGTATCCTTGAATTGGCCTTTCACTTTTTGTAATCATCCTTTATGAAATGGATCCTTTTCTTGATATACCTGCAATGTTGGTTTGTTTTTATTTTAAGCATTTGTGAAAAAACAAAAAAAAAAAATTTTAAGTGTTTGGGTGCGATACTGAAGGAAGGTACCTTCGTGATCGTCTTGAGACCTGTCACCGCGCTGGCGAATCCTGGGCCAGAGGATTCCCAGACGGTGGGGGCCGGGGTAACGTTCTAGGATATGGGATTAAAATATTTACACACCCATTCCGTCGACCCGTTGCCTTAAGATTGGTTGGGTATCTCTTTCTGCTGGGTGCCTTCCCCCTGGTCTTACACTTATGGACACTGATGGGGGAGCCCTGAGAGATTGTAGATTAACTACTTTCCCCAATATTGTCGATAGATTCCGCTGACTTGATAATTTGAAAGCTTGTTTGATTGATAGGTTGAGGCCTGCAATTCCTCTTCCAGAGATAGAAACATGTGGAGCGGTCAGGCTCCCTTCTTCTTCTGGTACACTCCAAGCAGATTCAAGTCTGCGTTGCTCCTATGGGAAGTATGGTTTGAGCCACTTAGCATTCCAAGGATGCCGGAGGACCTTGCCTTTTAGATTACGAAGGTAGTAGGAACCGTTACCCGCAACGTCATGTATTATAAAAGGTCCTCCCCACGTAGGTGCTAATTTTCCCCATTTCTTTTCTTGCTGATACCGTGGGATTGTTCTCAACACATACTGCCCCTCTAAAAAATTCCGAAGCTTTACCTTTTTGTTGTACTCCCTTGCTAGTCTTCGTTGATAATTTTCCATCTTTTGTAATGCTACTTCCCTTCTTCCTTCCAAGTCGTCCAACCTTTCTAACATCATATCTGTTTTGAGGTTTTTCTCCCAAGCTTCAGTCTTCGTGGTTGGCATGAGGATTTCCGTAGGGATGACTGCTTCAGCTCCATAAGTTAGAAGAAACGGGGATTCCCCGGTGGCGGATCTTCGTGTTGTCATGTATGCCCATAACACATTGTGCAGTTGTTCGCACCATCTTCCCTTATGCTCGTTTAATTGTTTTTTGAGTATAAGGGCGAGGGTCTTGTTGGTATCTTCCGCTTGTCCGTTGCTTTGAGGGTATATGGGGGTGGACTTGTTCTTTCTTATTTTGAAAGTATCAAAGAGCATGTCTATATTTTTCCCCTGTAATTGCTTGCCATTATCAAGGGTATTATTTAGTGGATGGAATTTATAAGAGTTAATATGTGTTAGTCCAAGCATACGGTGCACTTAGTGGTATTCCAATTCTCGAGTTATTTAACAAATATCAAATGGCTAAGAGGAAATATGTGGAACTGGCATTTGGGACACTTCAAGGTAAATTTAGAATCCTTTACCACGGATATAACTACTGGGAAAAGAAAGATATGAAATCGATCATGAGAACCTGCTTGATATTGCATAATATCGTTGTAGAGGATGAAGGTTGTGACCCTGAGTGGAAATATGTGCCAGACCACCTCATGCACATATAGATGGAACAATGAGGCAGACGAGCGAGGCATTACAAAACCCAGTTCTTCAGGAGAGACTTCGTACAAATATTGCAGCTCATATACGAGAACGACATGGTCAAGGTCTAAGGGACGGCATCCTGTATCATTGTCGGCCAGTAATATCCTTGCGTTTTTGCTTTGTCATCTAGTGATCTCATGCCGCTATGATTCCCCGCGTCACCATAATGGATATCATTTAGAATTCGATGCCCCTCTTTCCGGGACAAGCAACATAGTAATGGTCCAAGGAAGGATTTCTTGTACAGGATCCCATCCCGAAGATCATATCTTCCCACTTTGGAGAGTATCTTCCTAGCTTGTTTCTGATCCGCAGGTAAGCTTCCTTTTTCGAGAAAGGCATGGATCGTCACTCTCCAGTCATCTTCGTTGCTGAAGTCTTCGTCTTGATTTGCTCTTGACAGGATATCCTCTTCGTCAAAGTCATTATGGATGTCTTCTCCTACCTGGTCTTCGATATTTTCTTCCACTGTATCTTGATTGGTAGCGAAGGAGAATTCAGATGCAATCGAAGGCTCGTATACCCTTGCTATTTTAATAGCTTCGACATTTTTATCCCTCAGCATGGATGATATATATGCTAGGTCATCCGCGTGCCTGAGGTCCCTTCTGCATAAGTGCCGGAACTTAATGTTCGGGATTTGTGATGCCAATGTTTGGACCAAGGCCATGTAAGCTGAGAGGGTGTCATCGTACACATTATACTCGAGCCCTATTTGCCGTATGACAAGCTGCGAATCACTTGTCATCCTTACATCGGTTACCCCCATCTCTATTATTATACGGAGGGCATGTACGACAGCTTCGTATTCAACAATGTTGTTGGTATGCTCTTTGAATTCCAATCTAAGTGCCTGTATAATCCTTTCTCCAGTTGGGGTGATAATGACAATGCCTATTCCTGCTCCTTCCTTATTTTTGGATCCGTCGACGAAGACTTCCCATTGTCTTTCACTCGCAGGTTCGAGGATATCCATTGGATCCTTGTTTTCTTCCTCGGCTTCTGGTATTCCCTTAATCTCTTCGTCGTTGTCAAGGGGGAGGTCTGCTAAGAAATCCGCCAGAACTTGGGACTTCCGAGAATGTTGAATTTCATGAATGATGTTGAATTGGTCCAGATGGGTGTTCCATTTGGCTATTCGGCCCACTTTTCCCGTGCTTTTGAGGACTGCTTCCAATGGTGCTTTGCATGGGACCCTGACGAGGTGAGTTAGGAAGTAGGTTCTCAGTTTTTGGGTAGCCCATACCAATGCGAGGATGAGTTGTTCAATCTTAGTATAGTTTCTTTCCGCAGAATTGAGGGTCTTGCTGACGTAATAGATAGGTTGTTCTATCTTTGTATTGGTTTTGACCAATACCGTGCTGACTGCGTCCTCTGTTGCTGCTATGTACAGTGCCAAAACCTCGTCATGGTCTGGCTTCTGCAGGATCGGGATTGAGTCTAGGTGTTCTTTGATTTTTTGGAATGCTTCCTCGCATTCAACGGTCCATTCGAACCTGCTCCCTTTTTTGAGAATATTGAAGAAATGCTTGCACTTGTCCGAAGACCGGGCAATAAATCTGCCCAACGCTGCTATAGATCCATTGAGCTTCTGTACTTCCTTTAAATTCTTTGGGGACGACATCTCTACTATGGATTGAATCTTTGCTGGGTCTACCTCGATGCCCCTTTTTGTTACCAGATACCCGAGGAACTTCCCCGAGGTGACGCCGAAAGTACATTTCTCCGGATTCACTTTCATGTGATGTTGTCTCATTGCTTCGAAGATATTCCTCAGGTCCTGGTGGTGATCTTTACGCAGCTTGCTTTTGACGAGCATGTCGTCAACATAGACTTCTAGGGTTCCTCCAATCCATGGTATGTTGCCCCTGCGTTTCGAAGTCCGAAAGGCATTCTAGTATAGCAATAAAGGCCATGTGGGGTGTAGAACCCTGTGTGTGGCTGATCTTCTTCTGCCAGGGCTACTTGGTTGTAGCCAGAATGTCCATCCATGAATGACAGTTCTTCATATCCTTCTACTGCTTCTACCAGCTGGTCTATGCTCGGCAGGGGATAGCTGTCCTTTGGACATGCCTTGTTGAGATTAGTAAAGTCGATGCATATTCTAATCCCTCCATTTTTCTTAGGAACAATGACCATGTTGGAGATCCAGGTAGGATACTTGACTTCCTTGATAAATCCTGCGTCTAGTAGTTTCCGAAGTTCTGTTTCTACTGCCTCATGATACTCTGGAGCTACTTTTCGTATTTTCTGCCTGAACGGGGGCGTGCCCGGTTTGATGCGTAGCTCATGTTGGATTACTTTTGGGTCAATCCCCGGCATATCTCCTAGCTTCCAGGAGAACACATCCGCGTATTCCTTAAGTAATTTGGTTAAGGAAAATGTTCCCTTCCTTCGTCCATTATGGTCCCGATTTTGATCATCTTCGGGTTTTCTTCCGTTACTATGTTGATTTCTTTTACGGGCTCCACTGGTGTGAACACAGGCTTCGGGTTTCCGAGGACTGGGACGTTCTTTAATTGCTATTTAGCGTGTTTCTGTTCTTCGCTGGTTGTTGAAGTACTTGTTTCTGTACTTAGGACATTATCATCTTTCGTCAAGCCCTTCCCTGTAGTTTCCTTGAGGAACAGGTCTATGGCCTTCTCTTTCGCGGTTTCTTGATTTTTTACTCTTCGGATTTTTCGCTGCTCTTCTTGCTCGTTGTTGATATGATCCTGAGTGGCCTGGCACTCTCGCGTAGTGATCCGATCTCCCTTGATTTCCATTACTCCCTCAGGTGTTGGAAATCTGAGATATTGGTGGTATGTTGCCGCAACTCCTTTGAGCTTATGTATCCATTTTCGTCCACTAATAGTGTTGTAGGGGGAAGGGGTGTCCACCACACTGAATCGGGTTTCCAGTTTCATGGGCCCTGCGTTAACATGTCTCCCAAGGGCTTCGTGGCTGCTCCATTGAATCCGTAGATGGTGTGATAAGAGGTCATTAACTGTTCATCATGGAGCTTCATCCGTTTGAATGCATCGTAAAATAGGACGTTTACGGAGCTTCCCCCGTCTATGAGGATCTTTTTGAGGTTACATCCAGCTACTGGTAGTGTTAGGACCAAGGGATCGTTATGGTCTTCCATATCTTCTTCGATATCCTCGGCATCGAAGATGATAGGAGATTCCATCCATTCTTCGTGTTCGTCCACCACTATCCCATCGACCTTATATAATTCGCAGCGGTCTTCGAATTGCTTCCGTAACCTCTTTCCTATCTGCGCTGTAAGTGAGGGTCATGTGGCTTCAGAACACGAGATTGTGTTGATTGTTCGGTTTCCTTCCGGAAGTTGGACTGGTTTGGTTCGCTTGGATCTGTCCTCGGTAACATCCTTTCGTATGTAATGTTTGATCTCTCCCGCATCAATTAATTTTTGGATCATTATTTTAAGGTTCTTGCACTTTTCGGTTTGGTTTCCGTTGAAAAAATGATATTCACAGTAATCTTTAGACTTCTCGGATCTCGGGGGCTGCTTTCCCTTAGACCATAGCTAGCGTTGAGTTTCGTGTAAACTTGATCTTCGAATTTTCGGTCACCTGCTCTTCGTTCATCCCTTCGTTCCTTCCTATCTTCGTGAGGTCTCTCCCCTGAGCAACTTCTTTTGGCCCCGTTGGTTTGTTCCGCTGAATTGGTGCGGTGAGACCTCTGCGGATATGCCCTCGGGTTTTCCCGTTGAATTTCTTCAAGTCGAGCGTGCTTTTCGATAATTATTCGAAGATCTCCCTCTGTCTTAGGCACGCTCCCATGAATTTCAACAAATAGGGGACTCATTCGGTCTAAGCCCCATTTGTAGCAATTGATGCTTACCACTGGGTCCACGCTCCCTATGGCTTGGCAGATCTTGTGCCATCTGTTAGTGTACTCCCTCGTGGTTTCCTTGTATCCAATCGCTAGTGAAAAGGGCTTATCCATTCCGGTGTTTACAGTCTTGTTGTACATGTACGTTCTTAAGAATTTCTCTGCGAGTTGGTCGTATGAGTGGATGGAGTTTGGTGGCAGATTATCGAACCATGATAAGCCGATCCCTTCAGGCTTGACGGGAAGTATCTGCAGAGTACGGCGTCGTTCTGACCCCATATAGCTAAGACACGGTTGTAGTACCGAATATGTGCAGCAGGGTCACTGGATACATCATAGCATTCGAACGTTGGGACAGGGCATTTCAGTGGAATAGGGGTGTTGGCCAAGCGATGAGTTAAAGGCGTGGAGTTAGCTTCTCTCATGACCTCTTCTAACCTCCCCCCGCCTTGTTTATTTTTTAATTGCCTGATCTCGGCCATCATCTCATCTCGTAATTCATCCATCGCGCGGTGGTGCCCTAAATTTTTCTTCTCGTTACCGTCTGACTCTCCGTCGTCATAATCCGGGTCGGATACGCTACTTCCCCTTGTCGCGTCTTCATTAGCCGCTATGACGACTCTACAGTCTCGGTTTGGCTCTGGTGCTTTGGAGTTTGCTTCATCAAGTTGTTGACTGGTCTTCGTGCTTAGAGCAATCCGCTCCTTTAAATCTTGATTTTCTCTGGCCAACAGGGCTACAGCATCTGCGTAAACCTGCTGGCTCTTCTTCAGTTCCTCAAGCTCAGCCATCAGTCGATGTGATTGGTTGGACCCCTGATTGGGAGTCCCAGCGCGTGCTACTACAGCCATGGTGCCGCCTTCCTCCACGGTCTGCACTAAAGGTGGCAGGGGTTCAGCTTCGGTTGCTGGCATTTCCAAATTGGGGTGAGTGCTCCTCTGCGGTGCTAGAGCCGCCGGTATGGTTTGATTTTGATCATTTGTCGGTGGCATTCCAAAAGTTAGAAGGTGCACGGGTTGGAATGTTCTGGATTCATCCACCCTTTCTCTTGGTTGATTAAGTTGATTCATGGCGCAAGTATTGCTAGCCTCTGCAGCCTTTGGGACTACCGCAGCCGCACCGTACTTTGTCGCCGCTGCTCTGAGAGCCGCCGCTGCAACTGAATTAGCGTTCATAGGTGAAGTGATTTCCGCAGTATCTTGCCTTTGACTGGTCATTTTAGCTTTGTCTCCTTTCTGCTTGCTTCGGGTGATGACCGGGGTTGTCCTGGGTGTTTCTTTTGACAAAGCTTTGGATTTTCCTGCTTCCTGCGTCTTTTCCATCACGTGTCCTTTTGTTGACAATGAAATCTCGCAGAAACTCGCCTTCTTTACTCACAATACGTTCTTTCTGCATAAGGCATTTCAAACAAAAAACGGGAATATCCGCGTGAATCGGGTTAGTTGGCGAAATACATTCTTCCAGGAGAGGATTAATACACGCAAGTTACAATACACGGGTTAAAGTTTTATTAAAGGAGATCCTTAGTATAAAAACTACGAAAAACCCTCCAGAGAGACGGGTTCGCACGAGATCTAAAGAAAATCGTAAATCCGCGGATTAGAACAATAAATCTTATCGAAGATAAAAGGTGAGTTTTTGAATACAATACAGTTAACAAATGATCTATACGGTTCGAGCTGACAAATCAGAGCAATCATATGTCAATTTAAAATGAAATCACAGGACAAGATAAATCTTTTACAGGGACGAAGTCCCTGTTTCTAGCGCCAAATTGTGAACACACAAACCAAGAAGGCATCCGAATGCTCACAATCAATCATCATCATCTAAAGAGATTTGTGATGATGATATCCTAGTGTTGATTCCTTGGCTCAAAACCTTCGGGTTTATCATAGCCTCATCTAACAACTCCATGCGAGGCGTTTGCGCACGGGATATAAGTACAAACAAAGAAAGCAAAACGTATAAGTAAAGATCCATGGGGTTAAATAAATATAAAGTGCTGAAATGTAAACAAGACCAAGGTTTACGTGGTTCAGCACTAAGGCCTACGTCCACGGGGTTTGTTGTTTTACTATATTCTTCACGGTTACACGAATAGTCGAATGACTTTTGGGTTTACATGTTTCTCTCCTCTAAATGATTAACTTACACTTGCAATCTCTCTCTCTCTCTCCCTTCCTGATTTTTCCGATCCCCCTTCCTCTTGGTGGAGACGGGGTATTTATAAGGTTAGAATGTGGGACCCATCTCTGAAGGCCGTTGGAACCTTATCTTCTTGTGTCCTTGCGTCTATCACGCAGAGGTCTGCGTTTTGCCCCTTGATCCCGCAGATGCATCCTCGCTCGTTCCACAGGTTGATCGACACGTACACGACTCAGAGTGTTTAATGTGGGTAGTTGAGGGGTCTGCTCGTGTCAGACAAGTGTCTTCTGCCCCTGTCACGTCCGTGTCAGTTAACTTTCTTTCCACCGTTGATCTTAGCTTCTCTTTTGGGGATGAGATAAAGTAACTTCTCGGGGTTTATTTGGTTTTTCGTAGCGCATCATGTTTTGATGTTTTGGCCTGCATGCTTTCCACGTATCTTTTTATATACACGTGTCTGATAGTGAGATATATGTGTACACAGTAGAAAATTTGAAGAATATGAAGTTTAAATGAAATAAATTGCAGAGTAGTTGATTGATTTCTACAAGGATCATAAAAGAGCTTCCTTTGAAAAATTCTACAGCCAGGATTTATTTATTTAGTTTACTATGTTACTTGAAAAATTAAACAAGACTAGTATGTCCTAAAGTCAAAGTAAGATCATATTATCATATATAGATTGATGGCTGTGTCAAAGTTCATTGCAATTATTCAACTTAGAGGGTCCATGGCTCATCTTTGGTTGGACACAATGGGTCCATGGCTCCATACATTTTTAAGAAGCAAATTGAAAAAATTAAGATTATAAAACTGTTGGTCTCTAGGGGCAATGGGCTCAAGATGTGCATGGATTTCGTGACATTAAAATCAGCGTTATGATCAAAAACTTTCTCATGGTTCAAAGGAATAGATCCCAATATTCGTACAATCGTACTGCAACCTTGTGACCCAAAGATTATTTTATGGCCTACAAAATATGCAGCTTGACTCAAAAACTAACGATAACCCTTAGACTATATCACTGTGATGAAATTTGCAAGTAAACAACATCTACCTCGTGTTCCAGTTTTTCACCTGGGATTCAAAATCTACCGCATGACTAAAACTGTGCAATTGTAACGCAAAATTTGTCTCATAAATTCAGTGACGGAGCCAAGGCTTAATGCTCCCGGGTCATTACCATCCAAACCTAAATCTTCAATTTCCTCCTACCTATTTTACCCCCCCCCCCCAAATGGTTGAATTTGCAAGAAAACCAAGCTTATTTACACTAAATTTAGAAAACAAGTGGGGTCCGTAGACTCATTTGTCTATGTGTGCCTCCGTCCTGCTCATAATTAATCCAAAAGAACATATGCTTTGAAACCACTCGTGTACCTAAATATTCCCTAAACAAATCTTCTTGGTGACCTAAAAAAAATACTTTTTTCTTTTGCCTAAAAATGTTCATTTCTTCAATTTTCCATTTTTTCCCCGACGCCCTAGGCGCTAGGTTTGGCGCCTCGTCTTTGCCTAGCGCCTTTTACAATATAGCTCAGAAGTGACCCAAAAGTTGCACAATGCACCTAGAAAAAAAAATGATGCTTTTACTTTTTTACAATGGAGGAGGGAGTATGTCAGGACTGAGGAGGCAAACATACTACTGTTTTCGATATATATGTTGCATATGCAGGCACTTCAACGCGCCTGGATCACATTTAGACACATTGGGGCTAACCCCTATCATCTTCTAATCTAGCAGTTAGATTGGCCATCCACGTCAGTTAGGACAACCTCCTAAGTCCTATGATATTTCTAATTTAGTAGCGAAACGCTGAATAGAACAACGTTGAATGCTGAACAAAACATTAGCACATAATTTTATTTTCCAAACAACTAATTATTACTATTTCTCTCTCCATCTTTTCCCTCTCTGTCTCCCTCTTTTTCCTCTCTCTCCATCACCTTCTTTCTAAACATTTAGTAAAAATTATAGAGCGCTGAATTGTTCAGCGTTAAAGTTACCTTTTGAGCGCAGAACAGTTTAGCGTTCCAATCTTGCTGCTAGTTGAACTGCTAGCAAATGATAGGAGAGAAATGATAGGAGAGAAGTAGACAGAAGTAGTATTAACTTTTTTCCCACACTTTGTTCTTGGTTTGCAACAAGTTTTGACCAATCTAGCAGCTCAATCTAGCGCAAAGAAGTTAGCCTAAAGATCGCGTTGTAATCATGAAATGAAAATCCGTTTGCGTTTTTGCCAGATAATGTTTTCGATTTAAATGTGGTTTGGGACAGCTGATCTGGTAAAGTAAATAATGGCCACAAACTTGGACAACAAGATGATGTACTTGAGCCCCAAGTACCACACTAAGATTGTCGACAGTGGGAATACCAAACAATTAGGAGTTCTTGTCGTGACGTCCAAGATTTTCCAAATACGGGTCAAAGCAGTTTCCTTGACACGTCGTAATTTACTGACATAATTAGTACACAAACCTCATTAGGTGATTGGCCAAACCAATCTTCCCGTCCAATATTCAACCATTCCCATAATAGGTTTTATTAACCTACTTTAAAAGGGCTTCTAATAAAGGGCAGTCTTGAACCGCCTTTGCAGAGATAAATATGGACTAAAATTCGGTCTCTCGTCTTCATCTCCAAGAAAGAAATCAATACCAAAAAATCACATAATCACAGCTGAATACGATACAGAGAAGAATCATTACAAACTTGAAGAGATGTTTAGTTCAAAGAAGTTAGTTGGTTCAATGCTGAATCAAGTTCGTCCTCACTTACAATCATCATCATCAATCCGATCACTATTTGATCAATCTGGTAATGGATTACTGTTGAAAACAAAGGTACCGGCGATTGGTATGCGGAGAGCGAGTACCTTAACATTAGGTGAAGAAGAAGAGAAAGGAGGGTTGGGTGGTTCTTCAGCTGCCGCCGGTGGGAATAAGGATGGGCCGGAGCAGAATGGAGTTGCTAGCTATTGGGGTGTTAGCCCAAATAAGTTGGTTAAAGAAGATGGTACAGAGTGGAAATGGAAGTCATTCAGGGTAATAAAAGGCTATTTTTGATTCTATTTTGTTGATTGAATTTTTTTAATTGATTTTTATATGAAGATTGATTTGCTGACGATCGGTGTTTTGGTGATTTGGAATATGCAGCCGTGGGAAGCATATGAACCGGATATGTCAATTGATTTAACCAAACATCATAAACCAACAAATATGATGGACAAATTTGCTTATTGGACTGTCAAAGCTCTTCGTTACCCAACTGATGTTTTTTTCCAGGTATGAATTCTTATTTTTTTCGTTCGTCTCTCAAAAATAGATTCCTAGATTTTGGTAAAGAATTTGACGAGTGCAGTATAGAATTTAGCAAAAGACCCTAAACAATGGGAAAATATGCTTTAGAGATTGACTTAATTGCAAAAATTGGCAACTGTTGTAAGGTCTATTTTGGTGGTCACAACATCTTTGGAATATGGTATTTGTGCCCCCATTTGTTTCCCTGGATCTACTGGTCAAATCTGTATAGCATGTTTTGGTTTGGTGGATAGATATTGGAGACATGGTTAGTGTATATCTCTTGACCCATGGAGAATTACGGCTCTCTGATGCCGATGCCGCCTTAACCAAACATTGCGATGGTGGCATTTGACCCAGATGGAGTCAGGATTTAGACCCTCTGTGAGTTATTATGATGATTTAGTCATGTGCTCATGGGACCTGACTTTGTGTAGTTGCTAGAGAAATTCCAAGTGAAGGTTGAATTTCTGTCCAATTGGCAAAATGCAGAATAATTGCTTACGGCATTGTCAATTTGCTTTTATGGCAACTGGACTAATCAAATTTATGGTCGTTATGCAGAGGAGATATGGGTGCAGAGCAATGATGTTAGAAACAGTGGCAGCAGTGCCAGGGATGGTAGGAGGAATGCTATTGCATTTTAAATCTTTACGACGCTTTGAACATAGTGGAGGTTGGATCAAAGCATTGCTGGAAGAAGCCGAGAATGAAAGAGTGCACCTAATGACATTTATGGAAGTAGCCAAACCAAAATGGTATGAAAGAGCATTAGTAATTGGGGTGCAGGGAGTGTTTTTCAATGCCTATTTCTTATCTTACATGATTTCGCCAAAGCTTTCTCATAGAATTGTTGGGTATTTGGAAGAAGAAGCCATTCATTCTTATACTGAATTTTTGAAAGAGTTAGACAAAGGAACTATTGAGAATGTTAAGGCACCTGCTATTGCCATCGATTACTGGAGGTTACCTTCTGATGCTACATTGAAGGATGTTGTTATGGTTGTTAGAGCTGATGAAGCACACCATCGTGATGTTAATCATTTTGCTTCGGTACGTTTTCATATCTGATGTCTTGTATTCGTCGTATCTTTAACTATCCCATATTTTTTACTCCTTTTGTGGGTTCTAAAGTTTTTAAACTTTTTTGTTACAGGACATACATGTTCAAGGGCATGAACTCAAGGAATCAGCAGCTCCAATTGGGTATCACTGAAAGTCTTCTTAGCTTATTTGAGACATAGTTCAATCCTGAAGTATTCCCTTTCTTTTGTGGTTTAACAAGTGTCTTTATATTTTGTCCGGATTTTGGGGCATATATCTAAAGATTGAATACTTGGCTCAGATCAGATGTACCTATAAATAAAATGGAGGGGCCAATTTATTTTGACATATATATGAAATTTTGCGATTCTGATTTTTGAATGCTCTCTTACATGATTTTGTCAACTTATGTTTGCCTGTTGTTATAAGTTATGGCCAAAAATTCGTCTAATTGTCACACGATTAAATGGTGCATATTTTCTGTCAATTCATCAAATTCAAATTTAGATTCAAGAGCATGAAGAGTGTGGACGAATGATTTACCCTTGACTTTGAGGTTAGTGAGACGGGCGGTTTCACGATGGAAGTTTATATCAATCAATACATGTTAAGGAACTACAGATGATCATGAAGTACATAGCATTATCTTAATTTCTTTTGTATAACTCAAAAGAAACATCCGGGGTGCCTTTCAAGTTCCTCGGAGGCCATGTATCACTGTTGCTGCTATTAAAAGAAGGTTATTATTGGGCGTCACATTTTAATAGAGGGACTTCATTTGGATTCTTAATGTCCAAAAAAGTGGTTATGGGATATCCTAACACATATCCAAAATGTCTAGATTACCCTTTAACTAGAAGTGATTTTACGTCCAGGTTTGGATTAATTCCAACGTAGAATTTTATTTGCATGTAATTTTACGTCCAGGTTTGGATTAGTTCCAACCGTAGAAGCTCATTTTACGTCCAGGTTTCTTTTAATTCCAACCGTAGAATCCGATTTTACTTCCAGTTTTCTTTTAATTCCAACCATAGAAGTGATTTTACGTCCAGGTTTGGATTAATTCCAACCGTAAACGTGATATTACGTCCAGGTTTGGATTAATTCCAACCGTAGAATTTTATTTGCATGTAGTTTTACGTCCAGGTTTGAATTAATTCCAACCGTAGAAACTCATTTTACGTCCAGGTTCTTTTTAATTCCAACCGTAGAATCTGATTTTATGTCCAGTTTTCTTTTAATTCCAACCGTAGAAATGATTTTACATCTAGATTTGGATTATTTCCAACCGTAGAAGTTTATTTTATGGCCAGTTTTTCTTCTCACAAAAACTTTGTCCCAGAATTCACCAAGTATACAACAAAATTCATCAATTTAATTTTTATCTAATTAAATTAAATTAAAATTAACTAAATAAGAGTTGTTTAGTCATTACAAAATTATTTGAGATAAGGGAGTTTTGATATTACTTATGGATGATTCGTTTTTATCCTATTAGGTGACGCACCTCTAATGGAATGTGACGCCCCAGTAATAGCCTTTTAAAACAAAGTCCCCAATATCATAGAACTGCTACACTGACAGAAAAATAATCTGACAGTCCCTATCTGCGTGGTTAGCATTTGAATTGGTGCGTGCAAAAATATAGTCTAGTAGTCCACACTTTTGTTTCAGTCAGTGATTGGTCCAAGATTTTCCCTTGGTTTATTTATCGTTTTCGATGATCCAACCAGACCAAACTATTCCGTCTATACAACCATCAACAATCCTGAAGATCAAAAATATTTCACCATCAACTTAAATTTTGTTTCTTAACCCTAGAACCATAACAAAACACAAAATCACTCGTTAGCACGACTCTTTTTGTTCAAAAATTACCACCTGACCCAATTTCACAAGATAAAAATAGAAAGTGCCATCAATCTTTTCTTTTTCTTTTGATGGAAAAGTGTCATCAATCCAAAAAAATAAGAAAAAGGGAGAGGAACAAAACTTTTCTCTCATATTTTTTTTGGACGAGTGCAGTCGCATAAACCACGTCACTAACCGGTAAATTCAACAAGGGTAAATTACGTGTGAGTCACCATCACGGTAAAAAAATGTTTTCTAGTCAAATGATGAGTAGTGACCCAACCTGGGTTGCATGGACGCTCTGTTTTTGGAGTCGTGTCCTCGCCCGACTCGCGTCGGACGTAGGACGCGCGTTAGACGCTGACACGACGCGTGTCCGACGCACCAATATGCGCGTCCCACGCGCGTCTTATTTGGACGCACCGATGACTCGTGTTTGGAACATTTTTTTTTTTCATTTTCATTTAAACTTCTTCCTTTATTTTTACTATTATTAACTAAATGAAGAAAAACAGACATTTAGATCAATCATTTAAGTCTTTATTAGGATTTTGTAATTGGAAATGACATCACATATATTTTTAGTTGGGCATGTGTTGTTCGAAGAATGCATTTTGATTGTGCCATGTGTTTAATAGTGATAATTGTTTGACCTTCGACGTGTATAAACAAACGGTCTCTCATTTTCTTTTGAAATTTATACACATGTAGCATTATTTTCTAATTTTTAGGATCGAAACACTTGACTTTGTTATATAAATACATATTTTATTTATATATACAATTATCTATTTACGTGTCCGCTTCCTAATTTTTTGGGAAATTTGTAGTGTCCGCGTCCGCGTCTTCTCGTGTCCGCATCTACGCGTCCGCGTCTGTGCAACCCAGGACCCAACTAAGGGTGCACTCGGTACGGTTCAGCTCGGTTCTTGGCGAGACCGAGTACCTGTACCTCCCTAGCCTCGATTCCAAAATTTTGGACCGGTCCTTGTACCTTGTACCTCGGTTCCGGTACCATTCGGTACACGTACGGTTCCGGTACCAGTCGGTACTTTTCCAGACATATATTTCTGTCATTTTCCCAGACAATCTAAGTACCTTTTTTTCAGTATATTAAGTAATATCTCAATCAAAGAACAAAACAACAACTAATAAGTAGCAATAATACTACCAAACCAAAGTGCCAAACACACACACTAAAGTCTTGAAAATCCGAAAAAAGAACAAGTAGCAGTAGGCAGTAGCACACAAACACACACACTAAGTCTTGAAAATGAGAAAATCTGAAAAAAGAACAACTAAGCAGTGCAGCTAGTGCTGCAGTGGCAATGACTGGACAGTGGTGGCAATGACAAATAAAAAGTCTTGAATATTGATCTTCTAATCCATGTCAGCAACACTTGTGGTGGTGGCATTATTGTTGATAGGACCAAATAACGCTGCAAAAACAAACAATAGCAGTTAGTAACTATTAGTCTATATCTATTACTGCCAAACACAAGTAATAATGTAATATGTATATCAATATATGTTTGTATAATTGTATGTTACCTTCTTCAAGTTCAACATCATCATCTGGTATGTAATCCGATAGAAGATCAAGTTGTATTGACTTCCTTAGTCTGTCTCTAGTCCAATAACAAATTTCAGCAACTAATCAAGATTACCTACAACAATACACTTGATCAAGTCAGATAAACAAATCAAGATTATCTACTCCTAAAACTTTAAGCAACACAAAACCTATTCACATTAACTTCTCAGTACATATTGATTCTTCATTTCAATAAAATCCATTTTATTTAGACAAACAGGGAGGTGACGAAACATAAGAAGATTCATGAAACATAAGAACTAACTACTTGCCATTCTTGTCCTGCTCTAACATGTAATTGCAGTTAACTACTTGGTACTTATATCATCATCAACAAAGTCTTACAGCAGTATAATGAACCAAATCGTAATCCCAGATTGCTAATTGTAACTAGTAGGAACACGTAACCCATATTAAGTTTATAAACAAAGTTACAAAACCACTGAATTTGAGCATCACTACAAGTAAATGCACTTTGACAACACCAAAAAGATTGAGTAACAAACTAATTATCTACCTACTTCTAGCAATCATGTAAATTAGAAATCAGAAAAATTACGAACACCCTAATTTCATTAACAAAAAGAAAAAGAAGTACTCAAATTATTAAAACAACACCATTACCATTCAAAGATTAGCACTAGACACTAGACAGTGAATTAGGAACAACATAATCCAAAACAACAACAAATCTCTAACCTTTTCCTTCTCTTTCTTCATTCCCTTAGATAATCTGATTGATACTTAATCCAGTTAAGTTCCTTTCTTTTCCCTTTGTCTTATCCTGTGAAAGTGAAATCCTAAAATAATCAGACATATCTTTCAAGATCAAAAGATTCAAAACTTCACAAAAGTAATGATTACACATCGAAGCTTTGTCTTGATTATTCACGAATCATCAACGAAAACATGATTATAATGAAAGAGAGGTACACAGATAAGAAGATGCAGATTAGAAGAAACGTTAACCTAAATTGAAAAAAAAAATCAAAATCTGCAACATCTGATTACCTCTTAGTAAGAACTGAGACATAAACCAGTATCAATCAACGAGACAGAGGAGTAATCCAACGGAGACCTTCACTTCTTCTCCTTCTCAGAGACAGAGGAGAGACAGAAAGAAAAAAAAGAAACTAAATTGAGAATAGAAACCCTAGCCCTATAATGTTTGCTTATATACCACCACTTAAACCAACGGTTATTATTGATCTATCATCCCCTAAATCTGACGGCTACAACTAATCGGTACAGACGGCACGGTTCGATGCGGGACTAGGTCAGGACCGTGTACATGTACCTCCCTAATCTCGGTTCCTATTTTTAGGATCGGTATCTGTGCCCGTTCCTCGGTTCGGTACAAAACCAGATACGATTCCACCGGTTCCGGGACGGTCCGTCGGTCCGGCTCGATTCCTGTGCACCCTTAGACCCAACACAACGCTTTAGGTTCCCAAGTTTCAAACAAAAACAGAGAGAAAGAACATTTCTTCTCTCTGCTCCTCCCATTAATGGCGTCTTAAAAAACCATACTTTCTTCATAGCCGCCTGTATAGACCAAAATGTGACTCGCTAAACCGTTTGTATCTTTGTGTGATATACCTGTAAGTTCTTCTAACCTTTCTGAACTGAAAAAGATCACTTTTGTTTCTTCATTTTGGGTATTGAAATTGCTGAATTGATCGGATATACGTCTAGTTTTCTCGTAGACTAATGGGGGTTTTGGCTCCTTTGGGGATTGTTTACTTTTGCTTAAAGGGTTTTCTTTCTTCTGGGTTTTTGTTCAAGGATTGTTGTTGATTTTGATGTTTTTGTTGATTAGTTGTTGGTTTCCATTGAGGTAATGAATTTGATTTTTGATTTTTATTTTGTTGATTACTTGATTTGCAGTGGTGGGTTGTGATTAATTAGCGGATTTCGGATATAAAAATTGGAACTTTATCTGAACTTTATGTTCAATTTCACTACCTCAACCCTAAGTGGTAACAGTGCAATCTCCAAATTCCGTGGTGCTGAGAACCAGCAAAAGCATACTATGGTGCCAACACTTGCTATTTCTGCCCCTTTCAATGTGGTTCCTTAGGCTGCTGACCTGGGGTTCGCTGCAACCACTTCTAGAGTGATACCAGTGATGCTGTAAGAGGAGATGGTGATGAAAGTGTAGCTCCATTTCATGTTCTTTCTGTACCAGCTGTGGGGACAAATCCTGGTGATGAATTTAGCTTTTGCATTAAGGAGATCCAGGTAAGACTCAATTTTCATTACAAATTCAGTATGTGTGTTTTATTTTGCGAGCATGATGAAGTGTTATTAGAAGTGGTAGCTGATATCTATCAAGTAAAGAACAAAAGCAACCGAAAGAGGAAATATGAAATTGTGGTAGTTTGTAGAAACTCTGTTGACTTTGGGAAGCCAGGATTTAAGAGTATTAACGTAACTTCCATCATAGATGCAGAAAGTGGGAAAATTTTGAAAAGGAAAGTAGTTAGTTTATCAGCATGCATGTTCTGCGATACTGTTTGTGCACCGAATAATTTAATTATGTCCCTCAACATCTTGTCTCGGAATGCCCTCACATATACTTTTTCTCTCAGAAACCAAACAAGAAAAAGCCAGAGTCATAAAAAACCTTCAATTCTCTGATATGTATATAGTGGTCCCAACAGGAGTCATAGGATTGCCGGAGGAATGGTTCTTGCTTGGAGTGCTAATGTTAATGTTCAAAAGTATAGTTGTGATGACTAAGACACTAAGTCGATGCTGTTATTTTTGATTCCATAGCATCTTTGCTATGGTTGTTGCCGTGTATGTATGGGTGTCCACACAGGAAAACTAAGTTAAACTCTTGGAAGTACTTTCAAGAGGTGGCTAGTACTGGGCATATCCTCTGGATGGTCTTAGGAAACCTCAACATTGTTTTAATTAGTCACGAAAAGTGGGGGGGGGGGGGGGGGGGGGGGGGGGGGGGGGGGGGGGGGGGGGGTGGGGGGGGGGGGGGGGGTGGGGGGGGGGGGAGAGCTTAAACCAAAATGAGTGTCATTTCTTCAATAATCTGATTAACTCTGTGGATCTTATGGACCTGGGATTTGTGGGCGACCCCTAACCCTTTACACAGTCGAACAAGAGAAAAGGGAATGGCTTGAGGCTCGATTGGGTAGAGCTATGGTAAATGCTTTGTGGTTGGATGTTTTCCCTTAAGCAAACCTTTACCATCTCCCTCCAATAGCCTCTGACCATAGCCCATCCTTCTTAAAACTTCTCCTATCTGGAAAGATGGAGCCAAACCTTTAAAATTCTTTGTGTTTTTCTTGGAAGATCCATCTTCTTTTGATGTTTGAGGAAGCTTGGAATCTGGAAATCCAGGGATCTTCGGCTTTTGCCTTAGTTGCTTAAATTAAGAAAATGTTAAAAAAACAAATAAAAATTTGGAATTGGGATTACTTTGGCGATATCCAATTTAACATTAAAAAGATCTCCCAATACATTCTTAGAGCGAAAAATGAAATACACTTGCCCGATAACTCAGTTGTTGTCATTGAGCTAAATACTAGAAAACTGGTGTAATTTTGAAGAAGCAATCTGGAAATTAAAAGCTACTGAAAACATGTTAAATCTGGGGGACAGAAATACCAGCTTTTCCCACACAAGCTAAGCAAAACTACAGAAAATTAGAATTGAAAGTTTAAAAGATAACTGGTAATTGGTGCAATTATAGGAATGAGATTTCTGAATCTCTGCTGACCTATTTCTCGGAAATGGCTAACTCGGGGGAAAATCAGATTCCGGATACTATTCTGGATCTGACCCGTAGATGCATTTACGAGGATGAAAACATTTCTCTCCTCTCCCATCCAACGGAAGAAGAGATCAAATTTGTCCTTTTTGGCATGCATCCTAATAAGCCCCAGGGCCCTGATGGTTTTCCCAGCCGATTTTTTCCCAGAAAAAACTGGAATATCGTGTATTAGGAGGATTTGACGTCCTCGATTCTGGATTTCTTTTAAGCTAAATCTCTCCTCAAAGAAATAAATGCCACTTTCATCACCCTTACCCCAAAAGTAAAATCGCCAGAAACTGCAGCTGATTTTAGACCGATTTCTGTTTGTAATACAGTCTATAAGATCATCTAATAACTGATGGCATCATGGCAAACAGGATGAAGCCTCTTCTTGAAAGTATGAAGAATTTCGTGACCGATTTCTGTTTGTAATACAGTCTTAACTCCCCCTACCAGTCGGCTTTTCTCCTGGGTAGGCAGATCTCGGATAATGCTATCATTGCTCACGAAATTCTTCATACCATACGCTCTAGGAAAAAAGAAAAATAGGTTATATGGGGCTTAAAATAGATGTGTCGAGAGCTTTCAACTGACTCGAATGGAATTTCCTCCTTCAAACGCTCTCTAGACTGGGAATCTGGGATGTTCAGAGGATTGACGCAATGTATAGGTACTACCACTGCTGCTGTTTTTATCAATGGATCTCTCTCTCCTTTTTTTTAAACCTTCTAGGGGTCTTAGGCAGGTTGACCCACTGGAGAACCTCTCTAGGGTTCTGAGCAATGCGGAGGAGAAGGGTCTCATTAGTGGAATAAAAGTGGCCAAAACTGCCTCCTTCCCACCCCCCAATTGCTCACATGTTATTTGCCGGTGATTGCCTTATTTTTGCTAGGGAATTTAAGAAAGAATGTAAAAGTCTGTTAAAAATCCTAGAAATGTTTAGTGAAGGATCAGGATAAATTACAATAAGTCAAGAATTTTCTTTGGGAAAAGTGCGGGCAGTAGAGAAGTTAGAGAACTAATTCAAATTCTGAAAGTTGGCAGGATAAATATCTAGGTGTTCCTCATTTTACTCACAGATCCAAAATTCTTTGTTTCGAACCAATTCTTGAAAAACTGAAATGTAGGCTTTCAGGTTGGAGGAGTAAATACCTTAACCCTGCGTGAAAGTCCGCCACTTCCCCTAGCAACATACCATATGACATGATTCATATCAAAAACTATCACCAAGAAAATGGATGCCCTCAGTAGATCTTTCTTTTGGGGGCATGGGAAGGGCAATCTAAAGGATTATGCCCATTAAAGTGGTAGTCTGTCTATTTGGCAAAAGAAAAAGGAGGTCTGGGTCTTAAAAAGTACAGGGATTTCAATATGGGACTGATAGTGAAAGAAGGTTGGAGAATGTTGAGAAATCAGGATAGCTTATGGGTTAAAATTTTGGAGTCCAAATATTTTAATAATAGCTCACCAGTTTAAAAAAACAAAGCCGGCTCCATTAAGCTCTTGGTTGTGGAAAGGGATAAAATCATAAAAGAAACTGCTAGGTGGAAGGTGGGAGATGGGGAGGGTATCCAGATATGGTTGCAGAACTGGATCCCGCTACAAACACCTAATGCAATCAGCAAAAACGACAGCAAACCTCTCATGCAGAAAACCCTGAAACATGTGGGGCAGTTGGTGAATCAGAATACTAAGAACTAGAATGTAAATTTTCTACCGGGTGGTAGCTCAAAATATACAATCCATTCAAATTGATCAATCTGGTGAGACTAAAGGTGAGTCAGAATGGGAAACTGTAACTAAAAGGAAAGTCTTGGTAAAGAAAGTATACAACTTTCTGATTCAGGGTGAATCTTCATCTCAGCCTGGATCGACGACTCCAGCTTGGTGAGGAAGGGTATGGAAGTTAAGAGTTCTGCCACGAATTCAAATTTTCGTGTGGAAGGTTTTCCATGACATCCTTCCTGTTGGGAAAAATCTAAATACGAGATCCCTGCTATCTCTGCCATATGTGTGGTGTTTAGGAACAATGAAGAAACTCCGAGACATACTCTGAGCGGTTGTAGTTTCAGCAGGGCTGTCTGGTTCGGTATGGGATGTGCCCGATAGGAGCTAGGGGGAAAATGTTAGACTGGAAAAGTGGTTCCAAGTTTGGCAGGATAGTGAATCTGGTAACAACTTCAATAGAGTCAATATGACTGAACTTGGAGCTATAGTCTGCTGGTTCATCAGGAAGGCCAGATGCCAAAAATGTTTCCAAGGAATTGAACCAGACCCGACAAGCACAATCACCCTTATTAAAAATCATCTTCTCATACCTTGCGTAAGCCAAATCAGTGCAATACCTAACCGTGAACCAACATCTGACCAGAAAGAATCTTTGCAGATGACAATACCAAAACTAATGAGTCGAAACCAAATATATACTGTACACAGGACCAGCAATAACACTGCAGGGTATAGCACTTTGGGTAACTAATGGAAATGGTTGTATCACAGGAACAGCGACGGTCAGCTGCAGGGTAGAAAGCTATCAACAAGGAGCAACCGTGTGACTCGTTGCTGCACTCAACTATGCTTATCTACACCACAGAGGAAGTAACACTGGAAGTGGAAGATAAGGAAATTAGAGGTGAACTGAAGAAGAAGTTGCAGCATATGGAAGTGACAACTGGCAGCATGCTTTTAATTTCTGCAACAAACTTATTAGGTTATACTAGAAAAGAAATGTGTATTCCTCCAAGGCAGCCTATACTGCCAGTACTACTGGATCTTGCAAACATCAGTTTCAACCCCCCATATATGGGAATGGGATGAAGTTATCTAATGCATGATAATACTATGCTTGTAAACCTCAATGCTAGGTGGAGTTTTTTCTGACACCAGTCGGCAATTGTTATGGTCCCTTCAAAAAAAAGAAAAAAACTCTTGTAAAAGGAGAAGGAGATAGAAAATAGGAAAAGAAAGGAGAGAGATTTCTTATTCATGTGTGTATCGAATACAATGTTTAAGCCTCTATTTATATAGATAGAGGACTTGGTGTCACTACAAAAAATCTGAGCATTGGCAAGCAAACCAGTTTGGTTGCCGAATATGAGTTTTTAGTTTGCCGAACACATTGGCAACTAATGGTAGTTGCGGAGCCTAAGTTGCCATATGGGATGTTTCCAAATGTAAAGGCAACTACTAAAAATACTTAGTTGCCATGGGATGTTTCCAAATGTAAAGGCAACTACTAAAAATACTTAGTTGCCATGGTTTCATTTGGCAACTTATGTTACAGGAACCAAATACGTTACTTAGTTAAATGCAATTAATTAAAACCACAAATTTTTGCAGTTGTTCTAGAGTTGCCAAACATATTAACAACATAGTCATCATAGTTGTCAGTAACTTGCCACA
Organism: Papaver somniferum; assembly: GCF_003573695.1. NCBI lineage: Eukaryota > Viridiplantae > Streptophyta > Magnoliopsida > Ranunculales > Papaveraceae > Papaver > Papaver somniferum. The sequence continues at coordinate 30,693,035 of NC_039358.1, read as the reverse complement.
TAATATGGCAACTAAATTAAAATCTTATTGTGGATTTATTTAGCAATTAATATTGTAATTAATATCGTATTTAAACTCAAATAATTATCATAATTAATATGGTAATGATAATATCGTAATTAACCTCGTAATTAGTTAATTACCATTTTTTATCGTATCCTAATTAATAATTCTTTTGTATAGTGTATGCATCCACAAAACAAATTAATAAAATATGCATTTCATTTTCAAAACCAAGAGTAAAAAATCATAACACCTTACTACAGGATGCTTCAAAAAGCCATACTACAAGTACACGTTATCATCCTCCCTACCCTAATATCCTAATACCAGAAGAAAACAAGAAAGAAAAAAAACACAAAACAAAATAAAATAGAAATTCATTCATCACTGGCTGGCCCACTCTGAACTGGGATCCTCCACGTCAGTCTTTCAAATAAAGAAAATCATTCATCATCCATGGCACCTTCCACATTTCGGTCCTCCATATCAGGATAGTCACGGATGTAGTTTTCATCCTCTAGGTCATCATAGTCATCCTCATCATTTTGACCTTCCACATCAAGATCCTCATCTCGCCCACTGACCTCCGCATCATCCTCCATTTCATCATCTGATACATCTGGTACAACCATGGAAGGATAATGTTTAGAAAAAAAACTATTAGTATGATCAGTAAGCCGACGTGTTTCTCTTCTCTGTAGCATGTTTTCTGTCTGTAGAGACTCAATTCTTCCATTCAACAATTGTATTTCTTTTTCCCTTAAATCAGCCAAACTCTTGTGAGTGTGAGAAGCTTTGCGACGACGTTTAAGACTCCCACGTTGTTCATAATAGACAGTTTCATATATGTCATATGGAGTGTTACTAGATTCTCCTCGCAGTGTTGCTTCTTTCATGTCCTCCATTGTTTTCTACGTAAATTACAGATAGCCATACATGATCATATACTGTTGCAGAGATTAATTTAAGACACAAAATTCAAAGTATATTTGTAGTGTGTCTTACTTTCATCTCCTGACATTTCGGTGGTAATTTTTTAGAACCATGGGTTTCTGAAAACAAAATCACCGCATCACAAGGCTTGTTCTCCACAATCTTTGAAGCAGCAAGCAGTTGCATACAAACCAAGTAAGTTAACACTATACGGTATATAAAACACGGATTCGAACCAGCATCGGTAGACAAAGAATGAGATACAATTAATGCATACCAAATCATATTCTACGCTAGCAAAACTTCTGTTGCCCGCACTATGATTAATTTCCTTTGCTTTAGCAGCCGCAATCCATCTGTCTGATTTTTTCTGTCATTTAAACTCCACCATCTGTTAGCTTAAGAAACTCTGCAGTGTATTCATAACATATATAGCTTGGTATTTTAAACATTCTACACATACTACAGGAGGCTCTTTCATGGAAAGTCGAAACTTCATTTTATTTGCGACAGTCTAAAACTAGGTATGCTGCGCATATTTGACAATAGAAGACCAGATAGGAAGTTCAAATGCATACCCTTGCGGAAAAGAACACATTCCTAACTAGAAACAATAAATTTTAAAAGAAGCTATAAGGGGTGTATCACTAGGTGACATAAAATTGCATATTGATTAATGATTTTTCGTGGTGTTGTAGTAATGAGGTTCAAACTCTCGGACTTGTGAAGATTAAATTTAAAGATTTGATAAAATTATATACACAACAATATTAACAATGGGTGCGAGAGGTAACCAAGACACTAGATTCCACTATTATGCAAAATTGAATGATAAATATTTCAAAACTATATTCAATTCTTAAGTCCTCTTTTATCTTTAATTCACTATCAATCATAAAGATTCTCAAACATTATTTGTAAACCTTAAGCATAGATTATCAAGAGATTAAACCAAACATAACCTATCAAACTGAATAACAAATAATTAAGACAATCATTCAAACAATTTAAAACTCTGCAAAAGCAGCGATTAGGTGAATTATATAATTAAATGAAATAGTTACCCATTTATGTTGCGTGAATAGCTTCCTCCATTGCCTTGGTTACGAGGGAATTAGCTCATCATAGTATAAATGCTCTCAAAATAATTTATTATGGCTCAAAAATGGTTTACAAATGATGAGAAGAAGAGAAAATGGTGTAAACAGCTAATGTGCGACCCACAGGAAGCGTCACACAAGAACAATACATATGAAATGCTGTAGTCTTGGAAAACTACGACCCACACTCCATTGTCGCTGTCACTGTTGAAGAACGACAGTCTCTTACAGTCTATTGTTCTTCGCGTTCATCTTCATGCAGCAGCAGAAACAGAGTTTTGTTAAACTCTGATTTCGTCTTCTCTAGCTCTCCCTAGCTCCCAAAACTCTCGACCCCCTCTCTAGTAGACCCAAAGAGCCTATTTATACCCAACAACAGCTCCAAATCTCGCCAATAACTCCAATATAATTCTTCATTATGCGGGCAGTGAATAACAATATTTTCCGAATATTTTCTTACCAAACATGGAATTTCTTGCGTAAACTTCCTCCCTCCACGCTCCAAATCGATTCTTCACGACCCAAAGTGATGCTAGAGCCATTCCACATCATCAGAACACGTCCATAACTCTCCATGACGCGTGATTATCATCCTCCAGTGCATGCTTGCCCTGTTTTGAACTCGAGAATCAAAACACGTATTCCAGCCAAATTTGATCGAAACCACCACCCAAACTTTGTTCCTTATGCCAAATCACATCTTTCTGCCAATTTTCAGCGATTGAATCGCATTCTAACCCATTCATTTTGACAATCAAAATTCTGCCAGTTGAAAACTTCATTTCCCGCCAAAAACACAAATTCAAATTGTTGAAGAAGGTGCCCCTTATCAGAGTGCTGGGGTGCGAATATCAATTGGGGTGGAAATAGTAATTTTTCTGGGTTCCTTTGTGACATTTCTGGGACGCTTCCGGTGCATTTCTGGGGTGCCTACGGTACATTTCTCCGGGGTATAAAACACTGCTTTTTGAGCCCATTTCGCTGCAAGGGATTATTTCTCTAAAATTTCCTACAAGAACACAAAATAACACAATAAGTACTTAATCGAGTCTAACAATACAGAACATTGAGAACAAAATAGACACATAAATGCGTCTATCAAATACCCCCAAACTTATTATTTGCTAGTCCCGAGCAAATCAAAACTACAAAATAAAATAGTGACCGAGTTAATCTCGGGAGGGTTTACCAGAGGTGTACCCAAATAACCAATACTCCAGACCCTAGCTATCTATGTCGAACCTTGGAAGGTACTAAAGAATCTCCTTGGTTGGCTTACAATCACTGACTACAGGAGGAAGTACCCTGATGCGAAATTCCAATTGTTGTACACGAGTTTACACTCAAGCATACTAAAATTCATATAAAATGACAGAGCTCTACTCAGATAGTTGCACTATGGACATCATATTCAGAGTCAAACTAATCATATGGATAGAAAAAGGAGATGGAAATAGAAAAATGTAGATGGTTTTGATGTTAACCAAATGATTGATGTTTCACATATCTGTCTGAAGGCCACTGCCAGAATGAACCTATCCTAATGGACTGAGATACCGGGCTGACTAATATCAACACAACTGGCATATACAAGGGAACCAGTGGTCAATAACTTAAATCTAGATCAACAAACTGACAAATACAAGGGAACCAGCAGTTGACTACACAGAACAATAACCATTTTTTTTTAACTTAACGGCATGAGTAGATCTTTTTGATCCAAGCACATGCTTCTTGTCAGCATATTACACGATAGTTCCCACGGGTCCTGCATTCCACGCTTGCTTAGGCGACGGAAACAGGGAGAACACACGCATATTACTATCCAAGTGTTAATATTTATTCTGATTGGTCTAACTGGTCCGGTCTTTTTTTTTTTAGTAACTCACTCACTCTAATTCACCCTAGCAGTGGTAACAACTTGAATCATATGCCCCACCTAATCACTTAGAGAAACATAGTTTAAAAGAAAAAATAAAATGAAAAAAAGAAATGAAAAAGGACTCAACGAGATACGGTGAAACTATCATGTTATTACTAATACCTGAGCTCTGTGATTTTATGAATAGACTCTTTCAATGTTTCCATCTAATCAGATTGGTTCCTCAACTCCTACAATCAAGATGCTTCCATCCACTTAGATTAGTTAGTGCAAACATTAATATGCATAAATTTCTGGGCTCTGGAGTTTAATAATTGCAACTAAAAAGTTTCTCCCATACCCCCAAACTTAAATCTAACATTTTCCTTAATGTTCTAAAGATGAAAAGCATGAACAAGGAGAAACTGTTACCATTTGAAGCGAAAGAGTTAAGGAAAGATATTACCGTGTTGCATGAGCATGTGATACCTCCCAAGAAGTGCTAAGTTTAAAGTCTTCGGCCAGACTTAGGAAAGGATTAGTCAACTCGAACCATAAAATAACAGTCGAAATAACTGTGGGTCTTCAAAACTAAATAGAGCTGACCAAAGGAAACTTCAATGAACCAAGAAAGTGAACAAAACTAGCATGCCCTTATTTAGTTTCCTGATTAAGAAATTTATATCTAATTGTGGTTCAGGTTCAGGTTCTATGAAAGGGTCTAAATAGAAAATTTTCATTGGTTGTGTTTCTTCATAGGTGGGATCTGAATCATTAGGTCCTAGAGTCTGGAAAAACTCAAATATGATCTTAGAAGCGCACAATAATAACCTAAATAACTGAGGATCCTCTAAGTCAATAAGATTTGACTTACATAATTGACCACAATGAGAGTAGTGGTCATTCTTAAGAAAATGTGTCGAGTCTAATTTCCTAAAGCATTTAGGTTTAGTCTCACAACTTAATATTCGACACATTTGGAATATAAACGTTCCCACAGTTGGAAGAAAACTATTTGGTGGGAAAACAAAGTCAATCTGGGGATCATAGCCTGGGCAAACCACATCAACCAGAGGATGGGTTTCTAACGTCTGAACTTCTTCCTGGACATCATTAGGTTCGGGAAAACGAGTATGAAGGTAATCTTGTAAAATGGTCGAGGCAGAAATATCAAGTCCAAAATGAGGGATCTCTGTAAGAGCTAAAGGTATTGCACAAGGAGAATGATAATCACCCCCAAACTTAGATTTTTGGGTATCTCTAGATAGACTAGCTACAATTTCCTTAATTTCTAGATTATTGGAATCCTGAAAATAGTCAATTGCTTCTGTTAGGTTATACTCAGGTGATGCATCCTCACTCATATTTAAAAGCTCTACGAGTTCATCTTCTTCGTCTAAGACTATTGTTTCTAAATCGCTAGACTCTAAACATTATTCTCAGAATAAACTCGTTCCTCTAAATCATTATCGGCTTTGTAAACAGGAAATACTACATCGTCTAAAACGAGGGTATCTCTAGTCAAATCCTTGTCCTTTTGAATAGGTGAATAATTATTAAAATTATTTGGATTTGAACTAGAAATAATATTATCATTGTAAAGCTCAATTGGAGTAACCATTTCCTGATCACTATTCCTACATAAGTATGATTCTCCATCAACACTATCCTCATCATAATAACATGAAAAAGATCGAACCTCATCAAAACAAGTAGTGTTACCAATTCTAACCTCGTCATCTAGATTATGAAAATAACTATCCTCATTTTTAAGGGTATTATTGGAAACACTATATTGGAAAGTAAGATTATGTCGAGCAAGTCTTTCGTTTGTCTCAGTCATCAGCTTGAGGGATTCCTCTATAGAAAGTTCACTCATTATTGTAGTTCTTTCGTCTATAATTACACTATTCATCTCAGCTAACTTACGCGTCGACTCAGCTAACTCCCTGAGGGACTCTTATAAAGGAGGAATAGGAACAGAGGGATCATAAAAAGGACTAATTTTCATTAGTTTGATTGTATCCTCTAGAGACGAAGAACTAGTACTATAATCTTCTTGCTCGTAATACTGATGCATGTGTGGATAGTAATTGGGCTCACCAGGGTATGACCCATATCCTTCCAAAGGATGGCGTTCCAAACCACTATTCCCAACATGGTCATAAAAATGATGATGTCCATATTCAAATTCAGGTCCATAATCATTGTATTGGCTTCTATCATACCAGTTCGACATTCTTAATTGCAAGGGAATTCTACACAATCACAAACAAGGCTGACTCGACCAAATCAAACCTATAAAATCTAGCAAACAACAAGCATGATGGCTCCACTTAGATTGTTTCTAGACTTTCTTCTATATCTCGAAGGGGAATTCGTTAGAATTTAAACAAACCCCTCTGGAATCAATCTGAGTCAAAGTAAGTTGAATTGAGGCGAGCACTAGTACAAATCTTCACATTGGCCACACTTAATCACCGTGTCCATAGGCTTTTGGTCATGGATTTTTTTCACTCCAAAAATGTGGCATCAGGTGCCGAGACAAAAAGGTATCCCTATGGCTACATAAACTTTGAGTGGCTATAAAATATGATTAACCATGGCCATAACTCTAAAACCGTGTCTATATGGTACTCAATATTTTTTTGGTAGTTAAGCATTTTCACTATCACCGTGGCCATAGGATCCTTATAGACACACAATTTAATTATATGTGGCTAAAGTTTACCTTAAAGTCACGTAAATTTTATTATAGTTGTGGCCTTTGTCATCAATTGGACACGCAAAATTCATTTTATCATGGCCAATTCATGAGTTGCGGTCACAATAATTTTTCTCAACCATGGCCATCTCTATCATTTGGACACACGAAAAATAATTTAACATGGCTAATACATGATTTGTAGTCACTTTTAATCTATGGTACCATGGCCATCCAATTTTTGGACACATGATAACATTTACATGGCCAATTAATAAGTTATGGCTACTACAAATTTGTAGCACCGTGGCTAAATTTTTTCGAAAGACACATCAAGTGTTTTGAATGTAGCTATTGTTGACCTTTTGGACACATCAAGTATTTTCAATGTAGCTATTGTTCACCTTTTGGACACATCAAGTGTTTTCAATGTAGCTATTGTTCACCTTTTGGACACATCAAGTTTTTTGAATGTAGCTATTGTTCCCTTTTGGACAAATCAAGTGTTTTCAATGTAGCTATTCAAAATCACCTAAATAACCATCCATAAAAAATTAATGAAGACTACAATTAGAATTGCACCAAAATAATTTCATTTCACAATATATAAACATCTCAATCTGATAATTGTGCAGTAAACCTTGAGAAAACAAACTTTCAAAGAGAGACTTAAAGTTTAACATCCAAATCCTATAGTCCACGACTATTTCTATTAATAATTAGGCTGCAGTCTTGAGTCTCTTGATGGATCTCCGAGACTTCAGTTCCCCGCTCTTCATATATGAAGTTTCTTCTTCTTACTTCTTAGTGTTTGGTTCAGAATCATATTCATCGTTTGGGTCAGAATCATGTTCACCAGGGTCTGAAGTGGATGGCCTGCAGCAAGCCAGTGGATGTATAATTAAGGGAAAAAACATGTTAACAGTTATATGGTCAGGATGCAGAAGGTAATAAACATGTATATAAAGCAACTACACTAGAGCAAGAGATCACAAACTCTTTATGCCAAGCTACTATAGATTTTTAGCCATCCTCTACTGTTTGAGATGTGTAGATGGACTGGCAAACAATGATTCTTTAATATCGATTTTTCAACCGTCACTCTGACACAATCATCCCGGAGTGGATCTCCATGAACCTTTTGACCTGCACTGATGGAAGAACCGAACCCCATGCAATGATATTTATCAGTGAAGCATGAGCCAGTTTGCATTTACCAATCTGCAAAACATAAATGTTATATTGAATCAACAGATTCAAATCTCAAAATGCTTAAATACCTGTGAAAAGGACATACCGTTGAAAGTTCAGTTTTGTCTTTCGATTGAGAATTGTCTGGTGAACTAAGGGGTAGATGCTCAGATGCAGGAGACTTTTGTTTGTATTTTCCAGACTACAAAAAGATACGCTATATTAACATCAACAAAAAATGGAACTCTCAAAGCACTATATATTTAAATACCTGCAAAAGAAACATACCATTTGGAGTTCAGAACTATCTTTCGATCCCGTAGACTGAGATACATGTTCAGATTCAGGGTCATTTCTATTTGTATTAGATTCATTCCTTTCAGTCGGAGAAATGCTTGTAACAGGGGTTCAAGCATAAGAGACTTCTCTCTAATAGGAGATTTCTATATAGTGCAGTTGACATATTAGATACTGCAGAATTATTAGGAAATACATACTTAATCAAAATTACTTGGATGATGTTAAACATACCCGTGCCTTTTTGCTTTTGATTTTCTTTTTCAATATGCCTTGAGATTTTAGCTGAGACATTAAGCTGCTCATCATTTCTTCTTGTGCCTTCATTGCTGCCTTCATTTCCTTCATTTCTGCATCCTTCCTATCTCTCTCCATTTGGTTCGCGCGTCTTTCATCTTCCAGTTGTTTCTTCTTCAGTTCAATATGCTCTTGGATGCTCCTTTCCGTGGCAGGTGCCAGTACGTTGTTGGAGTCACTCCCTTGCCTATACATCTTACACGCCCAGCATGTTCTTCCCCAAACACAAGGGTGATAGAATCATTGCCTGGTTGTTTTGTCAAAGTTCCATCTTCCAGCTGCTTATCAAAATCCTCCTGCACAAAAAAAGAATTAAGGGATTAGAAGTGATAATCAATTAAAGCAAAATTATTTTCACATTTACTCAAGCACAAAACAAATAGCTAGATAGTTTCAGTCGTCTTACAAGCTGAGCTGCTTTTTCCCTAACATCATCGTCATCGTATTCTCCATTTTTGTTTTGATGTGCCTTCCTCCATAGTAAAGACCGTGAAGGATTTTCATCTTCAAGGATCTCTTTCTCATTAATCTAGTAATTATAAAATACACAAGCCAAATATTAGATAGATAATACTATAATTTAAACTGGAAATAATACTAATTTTTGATAAGAAACTGGACTTACTAATTTTTCCAACAGCCCTGCATACCCTGCTCTTCCCGTCCTGTGGTTATATTTGTGGTTCTCACGCGCCTTAGCTCCCCTAATGGACAACTCCTGAGCATACAGATTTAAAGAATTTCATTCATAAAAAAGTTAGACTAATTAATGAAATTAATATCAATAATAATACTAAAACATGTGATATACAACCTTGCATTTATCAGACAACCTCCACTTTACGAACTCGTCCCATTGTTCTTGGTTCACAATACAACGATATGGTTTAGGAATAGTATTTAGTTTACCAGGTTTACCCAAATTGGGCACTATAACTTTACATACAACTTTCTTCTGAAGTTGCGCAAATGTTCACCAAAAAATATTTCATAATTTGTGTTCTCCTAGTCTCCTCAATTTCATAAAACCGCTGCCACAATATGAATCGAATATTAATGGCGGGTAACCCAACAAAAATATAATTAAAATTGAATATAGATCAGCATATACATACCAATAGTTCGTGCCATAACTTATCCCTCAACACTGACTTCACTTCCTTCCACTTCAAGTGCCTGAGACCAACGTCTCGACGTACCAATACACCCATGTAACTAGCAATTTCAGATTTATACTCCCCCTTAAATCGACCAAGTTTATCAAATTCTATCACGTGTTTCTTGCCTTTAAATTTTTTCTTCAGCTTCTTAAGTCTAGTTAAACCTCTAACAGTAATCTCCTCAGACTCTGATGTATTGTTTGGAGCCCCTGTGTCTTTTATAGTTTAAAAACCCAAAATAATAGTAAACATTGTGTAAGAGTATACACATTCTACTTAAGTCCAAAACAAACAAGCTAGTATAACAGATCAAACATTTACCAGGATGTTCAGGACTTTCAGTAGATTCATCATCAGAACTGGAGCTATCACCATCGGAATCGGAACTGGTGCCACTACCATCGCTATCTTCGCCTTCATCCTCTGACTCTCTTACATTCTGCAAGGCTTGAACCTCCAGGGCAGCAGTCTCATTATCAGCATACTCATCATCATACTCTGTCTCCCAACTGGAATTCTCGTATATAGGCATATCAGAAACTGCATATACATATATATGATCCAAAAATCGAGCATAATGATGATTTGATTATAAAACATGATATTATGTCATAACATTTGAGATGATGAACAAGTCTGGTATTCAATATAACAGTTAATTAAAATGGTCTTGATTATGTCAGTACTAACTTGGATGAATGCTCCTCCTGATGATAGTATTTTGGGAAAAAAACTACAACTATTCTATAACAAAGAAAAAGGAAAGCACATCTTGAAATCTCCTTTTATACTGCTAGCATAACAGTTAACAGAAGTAATAGTATGATTAGATGCAAGAGCAGGATGCGGTCTCAGAATATCAAAAGAAAAAAAAGATGTAAATACAAATTATTGTAACTTAATAAATCAAACAACAACCTATGTGTAGAACACTCTGTGTATGCACAGTCATGAAATATAGATACTCTGGAAATTCATGTATTGATTGATACTCATTATAATAACTAAATTATGCATAAATCCTAAGCATAACAGAGGAAAAGCTTAAACATGCATATATGTATCTAGACTAAACACTAGAACAATGGGTAATAGATTCATCCAGAAGTTCCCAAGAGAACACTACGTCTTCTTCTTAATAAGACATAAATAGGTGCATAAACCCTGCTTCCAATGAATCAAATATGAAAATAATATCAAGTTTATTGCTCTTCTTACACACCTTGATTTATGTTCAGAAATCAGATGCATAACTAAACACTAAAAATTGAATCAAATATGAAAATAATCCATCAATTTTATCGCTCTTCTTACACACCTTGATTTATGTTCAAAATCAGATGCATGAGTAAACACTAAAAATTGACCGACTTTTATAAAATCTCAGTATCCCCATATATTCCCTTCTGTTAGAAACCAATAATTAAAACAAGATTGTAGAGAGCAACATCAGAAGTACCAATTACTCATACTAATAAAAAAAAGAAAAAAAAAAACACAGAAACTAAAATCAATTAGGGTTTTTTTTGAGTCAAAAATTAACCTTTGAATCAAAAATTAAGAACTAGGGTTTGTGTCAAAACTTAACCTTTGAATCAATTGGGTCTGAATCAAAAATTAAGGTTTGAATCAATTAGGGTTTTAATAACTAAGCTTTCTAGACGAAGGAAAAATTGAGAACAAGATCTACCTTTGTAAGATTTAGCTGAAATCGGATGCAATTCCTCATCATCTTAGGGATCTTTATATCGTTGAACAGATTGAATAATCCCGCCCAAAATATTTTGCATTTGATTTTCATCCCGCTCAAAATTATTTAGGGTGAACTGAAAAAAATATTGAGTTTCATCTACGATTTCTTCTTTCGGGAAAAATCTCCTAAGAAAACACCATTTGATTTGATTCGGATAGAGCTAAAAATATTTCCAAAATTGAGAACCCTTTTTTCTCTAACAAATCTCAAACTTTCCCTGATTTTCAGCCAAGAACTTTATCCCCCTCGGCTTAGTTATCTCCAGTTCTCTCCGCTCTGTAACTTTGGTTGAGGAGGAAAAATAAAAAAGAAATTTGAGGTGTTACAGAGCGTAAGATAAGAGGTTCTTTTCTATTGATCTAACTATTGGTTGGGCTAATGATAACTATTATCCACCGTTAGATCTACTAAGGACATCCTATTCGATGTTATGTGGAAATAACATAAGTAAAACCTTAAAACCATAATGGACTGGACTGGGTTGGACTGGTGGGTTAAACCATGTGATCTAAAAAATTAAATTTGATCAAGACATTTTGTTGGAAAAAAGTAAATTTGATTTAAATTGCATTGGATTTTATGGATAATTAGGAAAATAAGTGTCAATCCAGTAATGTTGGGGGAAAATCGAGGAAAATTGGAATACATATAATCAGGCGTGTAATCAGTTATACCGAGCCCTATCTGATAATTTCGACAATGATCTAGTGGTTCAATGGAATAACGAAAGATTGAGCACAGTTGGAATGAATTTGTTGATACTCATTCCTGACGAGTATGATCTAGTAATACTAACCAAAATTATGGATAGTTCGATTGAAGTGGATGGAAATAAATGGATAGATCAAACATAGTGAATATATTCAGTCATAATGACTATGATCGATTTATGTAAAATTGTGAATAGTTGGATCAAATTTGTTGAGAATTGGTCATAGCAAGTATGGTCGAGTAATCTTTCTTCGAAGATTGTGGGAAATTTGATTGAAGTAGATCATGGATAAACCATCCATAACGAGTATATTGAGTCATAATGACTATGATCGATTTATGCAAAATTGTGAATAGTTGGATTAAATTTGTTGAGAATTGGTCATAGAAAGTATGGTCGAGTAGTCTTATGGGAATATTGGGGACAATTTGATTGAAGTATTATGGAAATGCATATGGATAAACCATCCATAACGAGTATATTGAGTCCTAATGACTATGATTGTGATTTTCGATTTATGCAAAATTGTGAATAGTTGGATAAAATTTGTTGAGAATTCGTCGTAGCAAGTATGGTCGAGTAATCTTCTTGGAAGATTATGGGAAATTTGATTAAAGTAGATCATGTGGATAAACCATCCATAACGAGTATATTGAGTCATAATGACTATGATCTAGTGATTTTCGATTTATGCAAAATCTTGAATAGTTGGTTCAAATTTGTTGAGAATTCGTCATAACAAGTATGGTCGAGTAATCTTCTTGGAAGATTGTGGGCAATTAGATTGAAGTAGATCATGGATAAACCATCCATAACGAGTAATATGGCACTTACTGACAACCCTAATTGAGTTAGATGGACTTAATCCACAAATGAATCTGAGTTGTAATAGTACTACAACCTGAATCATATGTTTAACGACTTTCGGATCCTGAATAAAGTCTTGTATGCGGTTGTACCTCGATATATCCTTAAGAAGACTTCAAGGGTCGCTAAACTCCTCGAGAGGATATATATGTATGTGCACTTTGATGGTCTAAATCATAAAGTGAATTCACTTTTCTTGTCTTTCTTCCTGATCTAAGTTTCGTGGTTGGTTTGATGAGTCTAAATGGGAAAAAAGTAATGTCGAGTTGAGGGAATAAGAGAAACACAAAAAATATATATTTATTTAGGTTTTATCTTTTCTTTTCGGATTATATGATAATTAATTTTTTAGTGGGGCATCTTAAGGAACTAATCAACAAATTTTGAAGCTATATACTTGCCTTGAAAAAATTATAGAGTTGCAAAAGTCTTTCCCGATATCGACTTATGTAAATCTCTACGCGCATCCAGTGAGATTGAAAAGATCATAGAGTCGTATAATCTTGTCATGCAGTCTGCTTATATAAATATCTAAGCATATCCAATGGGATCAAACGGTTTTTTTGAGTCGGTTAATTTCAACGAATTCTTGAAACGCATTGAATTACACATCGTATTTCATTTGTTTCTCCGGTGATGCACCAATTTCACCGGATGTCTATCGACCACTCATGTTGCATGTTATCCATCAAGCTTATACAATATCACTTGACCTTACTCGTTTTCATCGGGATTCCTTCCATTTCCTCGACTATCCCTTTATTTCACTGAATGTCCATCCTTTACTCATCTTTCATCACCCACTTCACCTGTATTTCATCGATTTCTTGGTTATTTATCAATATCACCCAACGTCACTCGACTTTGCTCATTTCACTTGGATCCCTTCGACTTTTCCTGTTATCCATTAATAGACTTTTCTTGAAAGTCTAGAGTACAACAATTTCTTTGTGTTTATTTCATCCTCTATTTGAACCCATTTTCCAACGAAATATGGATCACAAATATAATTGACCTGTGTATATTTTTACCTTTTTATTTCAAAAGAATACGCATTCACATTACGATGCTATATCAGAATTAAAACGGAGCGGGTAGGGTAGAGGAAATTGGATCCATTTTACATTACATATTCACATAAAATTGGCGCCTAAATTCCCACCAATTTTTTTTTCACTAATCCCTTCATATCTTTCATATCTCGTCCCATGTCTTTCAAATCTAACGACAACAAACTATGACAAGTCATCGATCCGTATGCACTGGTCAAGGTGTTTCACAATTCAATCTTTGTTGGCGGGAATAACTAAGTTTTGGCGCCCAAAATCCCGCGATTCATTTCAACCAAATTTTGTCTAAATTCTTTTTCCCTCCACTGGAACCCTAGCTGCATCTTTGCCTATAATTTTTCTACTTCGCGTATTTCGACTCAAAGCTGTAACAAAACCCACAAACGGAATTTCATAGTTCATACCATTCACCACAAAAGATAATTTTCTCTCACCAAACTCTACCTAAACCGAAACCCCATCTTCGAATCTTCGTTTGAATGATTTTTGTTCGAGAAAAAGAAATCATCATCAACAACAACGAGTTTCTTCCCATTAAAAACCCACAAAAGGATTCCCCTCATAAACATAGAATGCACATCAAAGCTTTAGGGCATGTTGGTTGACTGAATTTTGATTTCCCCAGTCAAATCTTTAACTCAGATCAGTGATCAGTATGCGGTAATCTGTATAACCCGTAAAACGGTTCATAGTCAAATCATTTACAAATTACAATTTTCGATCTAATTAAGGAAATTAGAGTTCATCGGATTGTAACTGCACAAATCTATTAATCTGGTAAGTAAGCTTGATATGTTCATCTATTTACTTGAAATACGTTTTATATAGATTCAATCTTTTGAAGCTTTGGTGGGGATTACATCTTTGTTTTTCTAATTTCGTATGATTCCTTACTATTTGAGTCTTGTATTCATCGAAAGAAAATAAATTGATTTGCTAATTGGGTTTTTATTTTGGTGCAGGCGTGAGTTTTTGTTCGTTTGAAGGATTTGGACGTTTGGGTATCCATCAGCAACTGGAAGTCTGAAATAATCACCAGTTTGTGGTAATTTTCTTATTGTCTTTCTTTTCCCCTCTCGTTTGAGCTAATCTTTGTCATCATTTTGATACCTCTTAACTGTTTAAGATAATGTCTCACTTGTGAATGTGATGGATTGCTTTCTCAACAGTAGTTATCGTGGTGAAAAAGATGGGGCTCTGGTTTGAACTAAGAAATATGCGTGTAAGTAGAGATATCTGATCTCCAATCCAGTTCAAAAGTGAAATTATTGAAAGCTCGATATTAATTTGTCTCAGCTACATTTCCTATTTCTTGGAACAGTCTCTTTTAACTCACTTATCAAACTCTTTTTTGATTAATAGTTTAATGGGACTGATGTTAATTTTCTACAATTTTTTGCATTTTTGTTTATAGTTGAGTAGATGATTGCATTCAGAATTAGTATGTGGTTGAACCTTTGTCTAGGAATTGAGAGAAAAAAATATACACAGTTTGCATTTTGTACTATTTATTTAGTTGGTATATTTTGAAATCATCTTCTGATAAATTTTGAAATTTATAAATCTATGAATGTCCATGATTCTACTCACCTTAAAGAGATTTGGAACCTATCTTGCTAAGAGAGGTCCTACTGCCTCCCAATATCTAGAGTTGTTTGTTCATAATTTGAACCTAACTTTTGGTTTTCCACCAGAAAATTTACAGATTCAATGTGCAGAATTCGTGAATTGTGGACTATACGAGAAATTTACTGGCTTAATAACTAATAATCAGATTGATATGTGGATTGGGTATTTGGGGTTATAGTACTTTTTGTTACAAAGCTTCTTTGGGGGTGTTCCTTTGGGATTTTTATAGATCTCGTTGTCTTAGGTTTGACAGTAACCTAAAGGTTGAATGGAGGTCGATCTGGTAGTCTGTGGAAAATGTGGAATAGTTCAGATGTATCTGGTAATCAATGACTTGCAGATGAATGGGTTAGACTAAATATTGTTCCATTTTATCCTAAGACTAAAATCAGACCCTGAAAAATGAATTTCATAGTGCTTAAAAATGGAGAGTTTAAGTGTTATTTATTATCCTACAGGTAAAATAATGGAGTACGATGAACCAATCAAGTTGATGGAGAAGGACGGATCGTTGTTTAGTCAACTGGTGAAAGAATATTGGTCACATGTCCATTCTGCAGGTACAAGTTACGCTAACTGTATTTTGTTGTGGCACGCACAGAGAATTATGTGATTGTATGATAAGCTCTTCATAGAATTTATAAGCCACCAGAAACATTTGTATAGACTATAGATTAGATGGCGGAGCAATTGATCTGATAACCAACCAACTCATGCTTCTGATAAAATCCCCTTTATTTAGTATTAGTGATACCAAGTCTTAATTGTATCTTTCGCACAATTTTTGATTACATGTCAGTACTCCAAATTTTGTTTGTGTTTTGATTTCCTTCTTTGTGTTGAAGGATTGTGTGACCGATATGTCCATTATAAGGTCCGTACATGGAAATGTACTTAACCAATTATCATGTTTGGCTCTTACATTTGGCCGCCATCGCATGTTATACAATGCTGCCCTTCCTATTTTCTCAATTCACCTGACATTTGTAAGTGATTAACATCGATATTTACATAGCGTGGATTCTTGGTCAGAATACACGGACAGTAGTGTGGTATATAAGCCTGAATATGATGACTAATCAAATAGCAAGGTTTCAAGAGTAGTTTATGATTTGTTAATTGGCTCTTGCGATGGAGTCCTGTGCGGAGAGTCCCCAGTGACTTCATAAGGTCGTATGTCAACCCTTATTTTTGCCTCTCCTACGAGGTTCTTGCTTTACTTTGATCTACATCGGTTTGCCACTTCTACGAGGTTCTTTCTTTACTTTGATCTACATCTGTTTGCCACTTGTTTTTAGTTTATTGGCTCTCGACTGACTAGTAAAAATGTTACGCAGTCTCTTCTAATATTTTGAATGAGAACTTCCTTGTTAAAAAACATAAGAGTTTTAAGTTAAAACTGTTGTATCGATAACAGTATGTTTGATAACACATAAATCCGTAACATAAGAATCAAGAAAGATGGGCCAATTCAGAAGCTTTTCTTCAGACATTGTCTGGTATTAACTTCTTTAATTGGTCGATTGTGTTCGCAGGAGGGTAGGCCAATGATATTCTCTATGAGCAACAAAATAAAAGGGAGGGGGGCTTGGAGCTCACAAAAACTGCACTAGTTGACACTCACAAAATGGTCTCGACGAAAACCATTACCGACAAAGTATGCAGGGAAGGCTTCTCTAAGAGTCGCAAGCAAGTTGAATTTTTGTATTCTCCCCTTTCAGGTTGAGAAAGAGTTGGAAGTCGATGGAGAAAATATCTCAGAGAACTTAAGATGGATATCACACGGCCCACACTACGAGGTAACAAAATACACTGTATATCGCATCAATGGATATCTATTCCGCACAAGATCTCGTGATGGTAAAATTCACCAGAATAGTGGGGTTAGCGTTGCGGAAAATGACATGCACATATCTAGAGATGATGGCGTAACATATGGTAAAGCGTCTTATTATGGTGTCTTGCAAGAGATATGGGAGTTAGATTACTGCGAAAGAAAAATTCATCTATTCAAGTGAATTTGGGTTGATAATAACCGTGGGGTCAAAAGAGATATTCTAGGCTACAACATTGTTGAGCTTACTATGTTGGGACACAAAGACCAGAAAGATAAGAAAAAGTCTATTGTTTTTGTGGTACCTCCCAAAAATTACAGAGATGCATATGATGATGGCAACGATGAGGAATTCAGTACAATAATTTTTTCTCGGAATGATAATATCTTGCCGGCTGTAGATCGACAAGACTTGGGTAAAGAATCCCGAAATAATTACTTCCGAACTGACTGCCGTGGTTTACTTATACGCAAGCCAAAGTGACACCCTCTGGCAGGTACTGCAGTTGTATAAATCTGCATCTGGAATAATGAAATGCTGTATTAAGAGATTTCTTATAAATTTAATTGTATGTGTTCCAGAGTGGTTCATTGTGCTGTAATAAGCTTGTCTTTTTCTTCTTAATTTTTTCATAAAATTTAAGCTTGTTAATTACGTATTTTAGTGAATGCAGAGGTCATGCAAACATTTTATTGAGGTTCTCCCCAACTAGGTGGTAAACATTTTATTGTGGCTGTCAAGTTTCCAAATGAACTGAAGGCTATGGTCACATAGACAAAATCATTGTGGCCATATAATAATCCTGCCAGAAAAAGAACTGGTGTAGCAATATGTTAATCTTTTGTCATGTTTTTTTAAAATGTATCCATTTCTAAAATGTAAATGTTTAAAAAACCATGTACTATGGACACATAAACAAAAAGTGGCTAAATAAATATCTTTTCGTCACGGGTTGATAATTGTGTCTATTTCCATCCTACACATTTGACACATACATAATTTCTAAATGTGGCCATATTCGCATCTATGGCTACATATGATGGGATAGACTGAAAAGTATGGCTAAACAATTCCCTATGGCTACAGTTGATGGGTTTATGATTAAACCCATGACCAAATGGTGCATTATGGCTACAAGGTAACACAAAACGTGGCTATAGTTATGTTGATGACCAGTAGCCACGCAAATAACCCAAAACGTGGCTAGGCTGTAAACCAAAAAATGTGGCCTATGTGAAGGTTTGTACTAGTGGAGGGAAGCTCAGTGGAGCTTTGATACCCAAGGCCTCACCGCTATCACAAGGCGGCGCGCATTCAACTCACAGAAACCATTATGAACTTCAAGGTGTGTTTAAGAAAGTAACCAATATCCTTCGAAATTTTTTCCTAATAAGCGCGTTACCCTATCGGTCTCGTTCTAGTCAAGTTTTAAGCTTGGGTTCGCGTTAGGTTTCGTTTTCCTAAGGCGGGCAAGAAGGGAGCGGTGATGAAATCCGAACCCTTATCTTGTATTGGCCAGGCCTTGCCCTTTACTAGGAATTTAAAAACAGTCCAAATTCGTCCTCAATCAATGAATCACCTTAAGGAATACAGTAACTCGCTTACAGGAGATTCGCGAGTGTTTCGATCGACTCGGGCCACGACTCCTATGTCATGTACGAACCCGAGGGGCCGAGACGATATAGTAATCGTCTTCCTTCCCTACACACAGTTTATATAAATATTTTTTTTAATAATACCCTTTCGTAGGGTTAAAAAAAAGAATAAAGTTCAATTGTCCAGAATAAAGTCCAAATAAAAAGTCCAAAAATTACAAAAATTATGAAAAATAAAGCCTATTTACAAATTCTAAAAAAATAAATAAAAGCTATATACAAAAAAATAATAATAATAATATTAAAAATTAAATCCTAAAAAAAAAATTATGTCTTTTTTTTTTCTTCTCTTTTAGCTTTTAGCTTTAAGCTTTTTGTTCCCAAGTCCTTAGTATTCCACTTCGAACCTGTAAATCAAAGAGACAAAAAGAAACGTAAAAAGGATCAAATAATAGTAAAAAAAAATAAACCTAAAAATTTTACCTAAGCACAAATCCGCGTCGGCGGCGCCAAAATTTGATATGTTCTCAAAAGTGTTGTAGTAGTGGTAAATAATAGGTTCTTTTCAGACTTGTGAAGGAAATGGAATTTTTAGATTTGATAAAAATATATACACAAAAATATTAACAATGGGTGCGAGAGGTAACTAAGACACTAGATCCCACTATTATGCAAAATTGAATGATAAATATTTCAAAACTCTATTCAATTATTAAGTCCTCTTTATCTTTAATTCACTATCAATCATACAGATTCTCAAACATTATTTGTAAACCTTAAGCATAGATTATCAAGAGATTAAACCAAGCATAACCTAGCAAACTGAATAACAAATAATTAAGACAATCATTCAAAAAATTTAAAACTCTGCAAAAGCAGCGATTAGGTGAATTATATAATTAAATGAAATAGTTACCCATTTATGTTGCATGAATAGCTTCCTCCATTGCCTTGGTACGAGGGAATTAGCTCATCATAGTATAAATGCTCTCAAAATAATTTATTATGGCTCAAAAATGGTTTACAAATGATGAGAAGAAGAGAAAATGGTGTAAACAGCTAATGTGCGACCCACAGGAAGCGTCACACAAGAACGATACATATGAAATTCTGTAGTCTTGGAAAACTACGACCCACACTCCATTGTCGCTGTCACTGTTGAAGAACGACAGTCTCTTACAGTCTATTGTTCTTCGTGTTCATCTTCATGCAGCAGCAGAAACAGAGTTTTGTTAAACTCTGATTTCGTCTTCTCTAGCTCTCCCTAGCTCCCAAAACTCTCGACCCCCTCTCTAGTAGACCCAAAGAGCCTATTTATACCCAACAACAGCTCCAAATCTCGCCAATAACTCCAATATAATTCTTCATTATGCGGGCAGTGAATAACAATATTTTCCGAATATTTTCTTACCAAACTTGGAATTTCTTGCGTAAACTTCCTCCCTCCACGCTCCAAATCGATTCTTCACGACCCAAAGTGATGCTCGAGCCATTCCACATCATCAGAACACGTCCATAACTCTCCATGACGCGTGATTATCATCCTCCAGTGCATGCTTGCCCGGTTTTGAACTCGAGAATTAAAACACGTATTCCAGCCAAATTTGATCGAAACCACCACCCAAACTTTGTTCCTTATGCCAAACCACATCTTTCTGCCAATTTTCAGCGATTGAATCACACTCTAACCCATTCATTTTGACAATCAAAATTCTTCCAGTTGAAAACTTCATTTCCCGCCAAAAACACAAATTCAAATTGTTGAAGAAGGTGCCCCTTATCCAGAGTGTTGGGGTGCGAATATCAATTGGGGTAGAAATAGTAATTTTCTGAGTTCCTCCGGGACATTTCTGGGACGCTTCCGGTGCATTTCTGGGGTGCCTACGGTACATTTCTCCGGGGTGTAAAACACTGCTTTTTGAGCCCATTTCGCCGCAAGGGCTTATTTCTCTAAAATTTCCTAAAAGAACACAAAATAACACAATAAGTACTTAATCGATTCTAACAATACAGAACATTGAGAACAAAATAGACAGATAAATGCGTCTATCAAATATGCTATCTAATTTTATGGTTATAATGTATCCACAAGTAAACTCAGAATCTAACACATAAGCAATGATAGTTTGATGAAAAGATCACATGTAACTGAATGTATATACCTTGAAATCTGGCGTGTCGAAAGTCTTGCACATATATATCCAATCCTCTTTGTTAATCTCCAGTTCAGAGGGTGGTTCGGAGGCCAAAGCTACCTCGTGACTACTAAGGTTTTGAATATTTTGGTATGCTTTATGAATTTTGTGCCTATGCCTGTTATATGCATTCCTCATTATTTTATTGATTGCTTCCTCTGGGTCTTCTACAGTGCGAGACTTGATTGTAAAGTAGTCCTGGTTGAGAAAAAACTGATTCGCTGGGAGTTATAATTGACATTAAAACATCAGAATTATTGCTTTCACAAAAAATATTATTAAAATTGGAATAACACAGTGACTTCTAATACATACACAAAGATTTTTGATCACCCGCTGAATTTTTTCATCCACATAGTACATGGCCAGTTGTTCTCATCAATTATAACTTACCATCGTGGTTGCGTATGAAAGAGGAAAATTTTATCTTGTCTATGATAATTCCTGGACCTAAATCCCCAGGAAACAACATTGATGTGTATTTGCAACCACTCATAGAGGAATTGAAGGAATTATGGGATGAATGGTGTTGAAACTTACGATATTTCAAAGAAAGAGAATTTTAAATGTCGTGCAGCATTACTTGGCACCATCAGTGATTTCCCTGCACTAGCTATGCTTTCTGGGTGGAGCACCAAAGGGGAATTTGCTTGTCCGTGCTGTGGGCCTTACCGATCTTCAGAACGACTGAGCAATGGGGGCAAGTATTCTTACATGCATCATCGCCGATACTTGCCTGCTGGTCATCATTGGCGCCACCAGAAGTCATCCTTTGATGGAGAGAAAGAACTTCGAGAACCACCACATGTGATGAATGGGGATGAAATTGCTCATCAGCTGGCTCATTTTCGACAAGTTCAGATTGGTAAGAACGCCAAACAGACTGGTCTGACAGAAATAACACCGGTTACCTTTGAACACAACTGGAAAAAAAAGAGCATATTTCATGAGTTGCCGTACTTAAGCTTAATTATATGTTTTCATAATGTCGATGTGATGCACGTTATGAAGAATATTTGTGAAACTGTATTGGGCACAGTGATGAATGCAGAAGGGAAAACGAAAGACAATCTTAAGGCCCGGTTGGATCTGATGGACTGGGGATTACGGCCGGAGTTACATTTGAGACAAAAGGGAGATAAAGTAGTGGTGCCAACAGCTTCTTTTGTCATGTCTCCGAAAGAAAAGGAATCTTTTTGTAGAAATTTGAAGGATATTAAGGTTCCCGATGGATACTTATCAAACATTTCTCGATGTGTGAACGTTAAGGATCGAAATATTATTGGTCTGAAAAGTCATGACTATCATGTATTAATGGAATATTTATTGCCTATTGCCTTACGTGGACACTTGTATGGGGATATATTGGAAGCACTGAGTGAGTTATGTATGTTTTTTAAAGTGTTGTGTACACGGGTTCTCAAGATAGAGGATCTGGATAAACTACAAGATAGAATCGCAATTACTTTGTGCAAGTTGGAAAGAATATTCCCCCCATCTTTTTTTGTTGTGATGATGCATTTTCCCATTCATCTAACACAACAACCAAAGGATGCAGGTCCAGTTCAGTATCAGTGGATGTATCCGATCGAGAGGTAAGGGTATTCATTTATTTTATGTGAAATATTTGTCTAATTACATTGACGACTTGGGTGAATATTTCTTTTTGTATTTTTTTTATACAATCACTATTTTTGCATCCTTTGAAGTCTTACTGTAATTACTTTAGGTATCTGCGTAAGTTTAAGTGTTATGTGCGGAATAAAGCTTGCCCCGAAGGATCGATGGTTGAAGCATACCTTATAGATGAATGTATCACTTTTTGTACGCGTTACTTGAATAGTGTTGTTACAAAATTTAATAAACTTGAAAGGGTTGAGGATGATGAGGCGCCAAAACCTGATGATCGATTAATAGTTTTCAAACAATCCGGTAGGCCCCTTAGAGCTGAAACTTGGGGACATCTTACGGAGTCAAAGATGAAACAGATCCAACTTTATGCTTTGTTGAATACCAAAGAAGTGCAGCCATATGAGGATTGCGCGTGCTATTTATTTGTGTTCTTATAGCCATTAACTTGTTCATGATCTCGTAATATTTTAGCACTGTTGTGGTTAACTATGTTAAGCGCTGCACCTGCAGGGAACACAAAAGTGAGCTGCAAAGCCGTGGCTTAAGAGACGCTGAGGTTAATAGAAGACACATCAAAGAGTTTCCTGATTGGTTTGCAATTAAAGTAAGTATCGATATATCATTGTAACACAATTTCTTTTGCGATTTTAATGACTTTCACTTCGTTTTTTTCGTCATTGATAAACATCTCTATGCATGTATGAATAGATATACCAATTGCATAAAAATGGTCAGGTGAGTGATGAACTATATTCGTTGAGTCAAGGTCCTGCTAAAGAATGTTTGAGTTACAATGGCTACATTATCAATGGGTTAAGATTTCATACAAGAGAGTGGGAGAGTCGACGAAAGTCACAGAATAGTGGACTGTGTGTCCCTTGGGAAGACGAAGGTGTAGCTGAAGATGAAAATGATTTTTATGGAGTTGTGAATAATTATCGAGGCACGGTATGTGGGTCAACTCCGAGTTCTTCTTTTCAAATGCGATTGGCGGCCGATTGCAGGAACAGATGAGCTTGGATTTACTAGTGTCCATATGAATAGAAGATATTATGTGAATGAACCGTTTATTTTATCATCTCAAGCACAACATGTTTTCTACATAAAGTATGTATATAATCAACAAAATGAAGTGGTTATAAAACGCAACCTCGTCGTTCTTTCAATATTCCAGAAGAAGATTCGTATGGGGAAACTGAAATAGAAACCTCTAGTTCAGGCGAGGCATATCAAGAATGGCATTCAAGCTATTCGATGAAAGATCTAAGAGGAGTGCCACATCAGGATCGCAGAGACAGTTTTGTTTGGGATAGGAACGACGTTCCGCCCGAAACTATCAGTCGTGCTGCAGCAGCAGTAGCTTGTCGAAGCCAAGAAGATGAAGAGGAACCTGATACAGATGCTGTTTACACCTCTGATGATGAGGATGAGTATGACTTTGATGATAATAACAACCGTGATGATATGGAATTTTAATAGTGGTGAGTATTATTTCATCTTATTGACCTAATAAAAGTTTTCCCCTTTGTGATGCTTGGATTATTTTGAATTTAAGTTTAATCTATGATGAGTTAGTTACCGAGTTATCTATATTTGTAGGACTTGTCCAGTTATCGACTGCAAATGCTTTGAAAAATGGACGGGTTTCTATGTTTCTCTTACTGGGGTGGGGTGGGGTGTTGCGAGGCTATCACCTGTTAGAAGTAGAATTTTTTTCCTTGCGAAAGTTGAGCTATGAAACTACTTTGGCATCGGGTACTTGGCAATTTGGGAAGACATGACAGTTCATATTTTTAATCTTGTAAACTTCTCTTTCACGATTCCCACTTTTAATCTTTTGTAAACATTAAGAGTGTTTCAAAGCACTCGTTTTCTTGAATCATTTCCATGAATGATAATCTAACCGGAGTCTTGTAAGGATCTAATTAAGTTACACATTTCACTGTGAAAACTTTTGTCATACCTAACAGTGACTGCCATCTTAACAATTAAGGAAGATTAGTAGTTCAAATTCCTTGACTTAAAATCACAATTTAATGTTTTCAAAAAGACTTATTAAGAATGAGTGTGATAGTAAATCAAGAACAAGTATTTATAATATATCAAATTCTTATTTAATTAATGGAGACTCAATGAAATTTCGGAGGATACTCTTACCCTTACCCTTCCCCGTGTATTTTATTTAATCTAACTTTGGATCCAATAAGTAATACTGCAGGTGACTTCTTGTCATCCGAATTAAAATATTCAAAACAAGAGCAGAAAACATCCAGCTAATTTTTTTTTCAAGCAAGCTATTTACAAAAGAATGAGAAACATAACTGCAAAGAGCCTCAAACTTTTAATTTAAATGTCAACATGTGTTTTAACATTAACAATTAACATAATCTAGTTGGTGTATTTGGGTGCTCAAACCTTTGGCAATCACAGTTGCTGGTTTAGTTTCCGAAGTCTTAAGCAACTATGCAATCGGTTAATTGTGCAAGCTTAGTTTCCGAAGAGTTTGGAAACTAGTGCATTATATGTAGTTGGCATATCTTTGTTGCTGAAGAGTTTGGAAACTAATGAAACCTATAGTTGCGATTGACGTGTTGTCAAACTATATAGGAACTAAGAGTTGCCTTAGCGTAGTTCCCAAAGCATCAGGCTACTAGTATATTTCATGTAGTTGGCATATACTTGTTGCTAAAGAATTCAGAAACTAATAAAAATAGTAGTTGCGTGCAGATTGTTGCGGAAGTATATAGGAACTACTAGTTGCCTTTGACTTTTTTCGATATCATTTGGCAACTAATAGTTGCGAGATTTTAGTGGCCTTTGATAGGATTTTTTGTAGTGTGTCCAAGATATGTCAACCCTAAACTTAGACACGAAGGGCATCTTAGTAAATAAACAATGGTTTATAACACTTCCCCTGATGACCACTGTGGCTAAGTCATTACAAGCATACCAGGAAAACTCAAAAGAGAAAAACCTGAAAATGCATAAGCATGTAAAAACTCAGACAGTGTTGGACACGCATATGTTGCCTCGTTAAAACCCTGACAAGGAAAACCCAGTGGGACAAAACCTTGACGAAGGAAAAAGAGTACAACGCAATAAAGTCCAGTGAATGCACCTTAATTTGATGATGGCGCTCCCCCTGATAAATACTTCAGTCAAATCTTGGCATGCAAATTCTTGAGTCGAGACTTTCCAATTTTGAAGAACGAATTTCTTGAATGCAGAAGAGGACTGTGCTTTCATGAAGATGTCGGATAGTTGATGAAGTCTTCATTTGTGTTGCAGAAGCAGTAATGCCTTCGATAATACTTTTGCGGAGTCTACATCCTTCTTCAACATATTGAGAACTTTTGTCATGGATTGCTAGCTTTCCGAGATGATTTGCAGAAGTTGTTGACGTAATTTTTTCAACATAGAGCCAAGATGTAGATAAAGTACAAAACTGTATTTTTGGTCATCCCTAATGTGGATCGGAATGAAATCCAAATTACTAAGGGCTTGTTATGTTGATTTGGTCTAACAAAATGACCTAGTAATGGTGGGAATCCACCAAATAACCAAATTATACAACTCCCCCTTGGATGACCACCAAGTTGAATTAAATTGCCTCACTAAAAAAAACCTTGCCAGTAAAACCCAACGGGAAAAAAATTGAACGAAGGAAAAAGAGCACAAATATCAACATTTTTAAATAAAATAAAATAATTAAATGTCAACAAGATGTTGCCTCGTTAAAACCTTGTCAGGAAAACTACGTGGGACAAAACCAGAAACGAAGGAAAAAGAGTACAACTTTTGACGATTTATAGATGCTAACTCAACCATATGAGTTTCACAGAAAATAAGCATAAAAATCATAACTCTAGTCTAACTCAAAAACGAGTTTAATCTAGCATAATTCTACTGTAGATTTAATAAAGAAAAAAAGAAAATAGAATCTATGCTGCTAAAGCGTGGATTTTGGTGTTTTTAAAGGACTCCTCAAGAGACCTACAAAGTTGATATGATCAACTCATTAATCCGGATTTTTGGTTTTGTACCAAATTTCTAAAAATACAAAGGATTGTTAAATCTGACGTAAGCGAGTCAGTTGGCTGCCTGAATATAACTTTAATCCACCAAGGATTACAAATTCGATAATATTCTCCAACCACATCTTGTGTGAATGAAATACGAGTCCTTCAAGACTACCACGCAAATGCATCATATAAGAAGAACAAAATGTTAATGAACCAATCTTAGGGTTTGAACATATAACCCCAAATCGCTCTTAAAACAATATATTTCTCTTAATACGCAATGACTAACACCAGCCTGTAATTTTCATGCTTGGAAATTTTAAGTTGTCAAGTCTAGATAGGATCCTTATATTGCGTCAATTGAGAAATTATAATAATCCAATCTAATTTGGATTACATGACAACCAATTACACAGTCAATATTCCTCTGGAGAGGGGTTCAGAACCACCATTTATTTCTAGTGGTTACTTTAAATGAATATTTGACACTTATTAGTTTATATGATCTCACACAATTTCCAATGTATGCATACTTTGAAAAAAATAAAAATTACTGATACTAGCGCCCGCGGGCATTACAATCTCCCCATCTTCCATTGAGGAGATATGAACTATAGGAATGTGGATCATGTTTTGATAGACTCAATTGGAGTACTATCTGTAGCCTCTTGTAAACGCTACTTGTTGTTATATGTGATTGGATTTTCTCTTAAGAGGCAAAATCTTATATGAAAGCAAAACGAGAAATTTCACACCGATCATATAATGACAGCCTTAATCGATTTGATCGTGATGGGAGAGAGATTAATATAACTTTCAAGTTAATTAAAACCAACTTTTGTTGGTAGTATATAGTCTCCCCCTGATCATGGCGGAAATATTTTCATTTCATAAACACGAAAACAAATTTCGTAAAGCATTATCCAATTAATTCGAGGACATATACTTATAATAATTTCTGGATGTTAACAATACCAGGTTGGACAGTGAATACTAACTCCAAGAGCCGTAAAAGTAAAAAAAAATTGTCCTTAAAAATTGTAGTCTATTTGACATACAAATCTAACATCAACCATGAATTTTAATGGTTACAACCAAAAACATTAAATATATAAATAAATCTCCAAATGATTTCATGATCTCTAAGGCCAACGAGATAATGATTTAGAAATGAACACTTTATTTTTCAAACTAGCAGGTGCGCACCCTTTAATCTATTGTGTTCATCCATATTCCAACCACAAGTGGAACAATCCGAATTTTGGAGATTATTACCACGAGGAAAAATTAAAATTGCTAAATATCCTTCAAAAATGCAGCAATTCCCCATTAAATTAGCATTTGCAATTGGCTTAACCAATAATAATGACATTTCATCCCTTTTTAATGAATGAATGAAAATAGAGAAAACGCTTCCTTAAAAAGATAATGAAGCTATTATCTTCAGTTTTTAGGGAAGAAAAAAAATGCTTTTTGGTTGATGAATGGTTTCTTGTAAGGAATAGAAACCAATGGTTTACTATTATTAAATAAAACCATATTTGATTGATCGACAAAAGAAAAAGATATCGTCCTTTTGGTTCTCCCAATGGGAAAATCCAGTTTACGGTGGATAAGTGATTTCTTGTTAAAAAAATAGAAATCATAGGAATAAATCACATGATCCTTGTTTAACGGACAAAGATACCAAATTGAATTGGCCGCAGGTTTTTCAACCATGCATATGAATAATTACCGTTAAAATAATTCATTGTGATACCACCAATTTTTGGTGATTATAATTTCATTAAAGAAATAGAAATTGTAAACCATCTTGGATTTTAATTTTTCTTTCTCAATGAAAAAAATAATGAAGAAAGGAAATCAAATATTTTTACTAAAAGTTGATCCCAGCTTTATATATACGACAATTAACAAAAATAAAAATTTATAACGTAATAAAAAAAAAACCAAAAGAGTTTATTGCGTAAGGAGTCAAACATGTATTAGGGTCTCCACCGTCCGTTATCCATAAGAAACAAGCAGGCCATCCGTTTACACCGGCATTGAAGCCATATGCATACCAACTCGACAAATATCTACATCAAGAAAACATAACCATCAACAGTGAACTTTGAATCAAGGGTAACTTATAATTAATTACGCATACATCCATAAACATCTAACACAAAAGTCTAGCATATATAAAACGTATAAACCATATATAAAATATAAATTTAATAAGGAATGTTAAGATATATCTCTCCATGTGATTAGAAACGTGTTTGTAATCACTGGATTTGAAGTTTCTTTAGCTTCCATTTTGAGATCATCGTGCCGGCGTGTGCCGTCAGTAGAGCAACGTGCATGATAACGTCTTGTAAAAGGAGAAGGAGATAGAAAATAGGGAAAGGAATGAAAGAAATTCCTTATTCATGTGTGTATCCAATACAATGTTTAAGCCTCTATTTTTATAGATAGAAGACTTGGTGTCCAAGATATGTAAACCCTAAACTTAGACACGAAGGACATCTTAGTGAATAAACAATGATTTATAACAAAAACAAAATGGTAAGAGCATTAGTAATTGCCGTACGAGTGGTTTTCAATTCTTATTTCTTACCTTACATGATTTTGCCAAAAAAAAATAAAATAATGGGTATGAAAGAACATTAGTAATTGATGTCTTACGTTATTTTATTAACTTGGGTGTATGTTTGCCTGTGTTGGTTTACAATTCCATGGAACGCAGGCAGTGGTGTATAAAAATACCCCAGGGGGCCAAAAATGAAAATATATTGCAAGTGTCCGGGAAGAAGCTCCGAACTGGTTTTCCAAAACATGGTTTTCTCGAGAGTTTCATCATCACTCCTAAGAAGAAACCCATTTACATCAAAATCTGTATCTTCTTTATCGTCCGTAATCTCGATTTCATCATCCCCTTCAAACAACTTTAACCTAACTAGTAAGCTCTACCCTCAAATTTTTTCAAACCCTAGAACTACCGACTTCTTCCGAGTCAGACAATATAGTGTCGAAAACCCAAACTCAATCGCCCAAGAGGACAAAAGAAAAATTCCCGGTCTTAAAAGAAAATTGGCTGAATATAGACGCAGACTCCATGAAGCCTATGAAGCTATAGATAGTGTTAAAGATTAGAAAAGGAGTTGGATATATTGGCCGTGTTATAAGGAGGATGCGGAACGTGCTAATGATGCTATAAACATTGCGTTTAAGAAATATACCGAGTTAATGCCAATATTAGGCGAGGATGAAAGAAAAGATTTTGAGAAGGCCAACGGCTGGATAGTTAATGAAATGTTAGATATCCAAGAGAAGACGATGAATGATGAGCTCATGAATTTTAAAGAGGTAATTGTTCTTTCTTTGTATTCAATCATTTTGATAATCTGATTATTACACAATAAATACTAAGGAAGCTTTAGAGAATTCGATAGGAATCCATGAAAACAAACCGCAACAAGTTATCTATAATTAAGGTCACTTGTAGTTCAGGGATCTTCCTTTAGTCTAATCATTTATAGCTGAGTGCATGTGAAATTGATGTAGCCGGTTATCTAGCTGACCAGGAGTGCTTATATGATATGCAACTCTGAAGTGCTGAAACAATATCTATACCTTGCTGCGGTGTTGTATTCTTGATCTCTGCTGCATGCAAGATGCAACGATAGGGATCTATTGATGATACACAAACTATTATTTGTTTAATGGATCATTATCGAATGATATATTTCCATTTTGACAGGTTTATAAGATATGGAACACGGCCACTTATGGAGAGGAGGATCGGAAGGGAAGTGGAGACATTTCTAGTCAAAGTGCGGGATTGGACAATGTGGATTCTGGTTCTTCGAAAGCTTCTGAGGGTAAATCAATCGCACCAGCCTAGTTCTCCAACTTCGGATTTCTTTGCGCAAGCTTTGGTTGATAAAAACAAGGAAGCTGAGGTCATTCAATTTATGAAAGAAAGATACATGCCTGCAATAGAGATGATCAAAGCAGTTAATGACGCTTCTGGCATGGGAGTAAAGGGAGATCTCATTCTTCTGCTTATCAAGACGGCTATCAAAAGGCCCGAAGTCTTCAACTTCTAATGTAGGGAGACAACTCCAGGTGTTTAGTATTCTTCTCTTTTCTTTATTGGGTTTCTTTCTCTCTTTTGTTGCTATGTTACAGATCACAGTAGGCCAACTTTCATTTTTTTGTCCTTGCCAGTACTGTGTAAATTTACACGCAACATAGAAATGTTTGTGAAGGAAAATTGCTGCAAAACCTTCCCGAGCCTTTTTTTTTTTTTTTTTTTAAATTAAAAGTTTAGAGTGATATTGAAAAGGAAAAATGAAACAAGAAGAGAAAAGGCACCTAGTGTTACAAGAGTTAACAATTATCAAACTAACAGCAAACTATAGGACCTTTTAGATGATTCCCGAGCCTTGCCATTTGCTGCAGTGAATAGTGAGATAATCGCCGGATAGGATGTCTTTTATCGGCTAAAATCATTTATTAGTCTTTCAGCATAGAGCAAACATATTAGAAGCCTCACGCACCATAAATTAAACATGGCAATTACCAAATTCAAACACCCTTTATTTATATTCTTAACCCTTCATTATCACGATTTCGTTTCCGGCTTCTTTCCTCTTTCCCTTATGTGGTACTGAAGTAGTCATTTTAACCTCTGTTAAACTTGTCACGACTATGTTCTTTGAGGCAAAGACGTATTGTATTTAGTTATTGGTTTCTCAGCTTAGTCGACTGATATTCGACCAATGGTGTTGGATTAACTTCAACATAGAAGTCACTGACAAGTTGGTTAGGACAAAATTAGGAAATTGATGTAATCCTACGGGAATTAGAAGTCATCTAGTTCTAAGAAAAGGAAAGACATGTAATAAGATAATAGGACTAGGAAAAGGAATTCAAAGTTCTATATATATATGATCACCAAAGTTGTAGTTGATCATATGAGCAAGATTAGAACTTGTGTTTAGTTTTGAGAGATTTTCTAAACATCAATAAAGAGAGTTGTCTTTATATAAGCTAAGTTTCATCTTGCAGTTGCCATTAAATGGTTGCATTGCAGAACTGGTGCAATATACCGTAAAATATTTCAAATGGTTGCAGTGCAGAACTGGTGCAATATACTGTAGGTTTTTTGCGTTGAAGTGGCGGTTTGTGGTTGGGCGTTTGGGAGGTAGCCCGTGCATGGGCGTGGCGGAGCTAGAAAAATGTCGTAGGGGCCAAAATGGAATATAATTGTACGTTAAAAACAAACAAGATCCCGGTGGAGATGATCTACAACTGTACTCCTGGAAGAAGGAAAAATAACCCGATCTGCTTTTCCAAAACATGGTTTTCTCAAGAATTTCATCAGCAGTACTCCAACGAAGAAACCCATTGACATCAAAAACCATATATTCTTTTTCTTCCACATTCTCGATTTCTTTATTCCCTTCGAACAACTTTAACCTAACTAGTACAATCTCAAAGTTCCACCCTCAAATCTTTCCAAACCCTAGAACTACCGACTTCTTCCAAGTCAGACAATATAGTGCCGAAATCCCAAGCTCAGTCGCCCAAGAGGAAAAAGAAAGTTCTTCTCTGAAAAGAAAATTGGCTGAATATAATCGCGAAGTCGATGAAGCTTATCAAGCTATAGAGAGGGTTGAAGAGGCGAAAAGCAATTGGATATTATGGGCGTCTTATAAGCAGAATGCTGAACGTGCTAATGATGCTATAAACATCGCGGTAAAGAGATACGCTCGGTTAATGTCAGAACTGGGCGATGATGAAAGAAAAGATTTTGATAAGGCCAACATGAAAAGGATTAGAGAACTCGTACATATCCAAGGGGAGATGATGTTTAATGCTGATCTGATGAATTTTGAAGAGGTTATTATTCTCTCTTACTTTTCTTTCCTATGTGAAGTTCTGTCAGTCTTGTATTATTAATCTCTGCATGCATCCGACAAGAGAACTTGCAACTGCTTTTGTGGATCTATTGATAGCTATTGATAGATCATTATTGAATGATATATTTCCATTTTTGACAGTTTCTTAACACATGGAAGATGTTAAATTTTGGAGAGGCGTCGCAGGGAAGTCGACGTATTTCTAGTCAAAGTGCGGGAATGGGTAACGTGGATTCCGGTTCTTCAAAAGCTTCTGAGGTAAATCAATCGCACCAGCCTAATTCTCCAATTCTCACTCCAACTTCGGATTTCTTTGCGCAAGCTTTGGTTGATAAGGAGAAGGAAGCTGTGGTTATTCAGTTCATGAAAGAAAGATACATGCCTGTAGTAGAGATGATGAAAGCACTTAATGACGTTTCTGGCATGGGATTAGAGGGAGATATCGATGATCTCATTGGTCTACTTATCAAGACGGCTATTAAAAAGCCCGAACTTTTCAACTTCGAATGTAGGGAGGCAAATCCAGGTGTTTAGTCTTCTTTTTCGTTTCTTAATTGGGTTTCTTTCTCTCTTTTGTTGCTATGTTAGGTCAACTTTCCATCGCCAGTACTAGTCTTGAGTTATAAGTAGGCTAGAGTCAGAATCTGATAGTGATTAGTTAGAGTGATCAAGTCGACTTACTTAATTCAGACCTTGTGTAAATTAAATTCTTAACCCTTCATTAGCATGTTGAGTTATCCACGATTTCGTTTCCGGCCTCCTTTTCCCTTTCCCTTATGTGGTAATGAAATAGTCATTTTAACCTCTGGTTGCTGTTAAACTTGTCACGACTATGTTCAACAAGGCAAAGACGATTGTATTTAATTGATAATAAAAAAATATGATCCTAATTTTATTTTATTTTTTGTTTGTTTCTTTGTTTACTTGCACTTCTTAATGATCAACTAGACTTTATAGAGCTCAATTAAACATGTCAATCATCTTTTGAAATGAGTTAAGCTTTTTATATTGTTGTCAAGTCTATCCCTCTCGTGAGAAATTTCTAAGCAGGAAAGAAAAAAGTGTTTGTACAAATAAATCAATTCCCAAAAGTTGGATACTTGGATAAGCATAGAGGAGGGATAGAGAAGCTTATAGTAGTTTACTAGGATCAAATTATGAATACGTCTTTGTATACATATGTGACAAATTTGCAGTTGACACCTATGTTGTAAAAGGCGTCCGGGGGGGGCCTAAGAAGAAAAGCGGCCAAGGCGCCAAAATAAAGCCGACTGTTGTTTTCTACTAAATCTCTGGCGCTCGCCTGAGGCGCCTTAGGCGCTGGGCTTGGCGCCTCGTCTCGTCTCACCCAGCGCCTTTTACAACATAGGTTGATACCGGTGACGGAACTTGGAGGTGACTTTTTTTTTTCTATTGGTAAAGAATTTGGAAGTGACTCTCCTTTTTTGTTTCTGGTAAAGAATTTGGAACTGACGAGAATTTCGAGACATGTGACTGTTTTTCCAAAGTATTTTTGAAACGAATAATAGAAATAGTTTCATTAGAAATTTAATTCTTGGTTCCTTGTATTGTTTTAGCTTTAATAATGCTTTCATGGCCGCTTGGCACTCTTGGTGTCTGATATAAGCTAGTTCAGGATATGATGATCCTTTGGTTAATATGAGATCCACTATGTCATATTCATTGGAATCAACCAAGTTGCTTATGGAAAGAAGGCACATAAGTCATTTTGATGAAATTAAAGATGACAAATTATAACGAAAGAGAAATTTGAAACCATGTATGAGTTGCCATAAACCATAAAATATGGATTAGCATCTTTTGAATTCACTTTTCCACGTTGCTTATAAGACTTTCACATGAATATTTGAGAAATTAGATTGTTAGATTTCCATAAAGACAATGGGGAACCTGTTTCTCTAAATGACCACTACAAGAAAAACCGGATTAAGCGACCAGGCACTTTAAGTTGCAAAAGCCTATATTGAGTCGCTCTAACCCTTATAGCGATTTAATGTGGCACTCGCTCTAGAGTTGGTAAAGGTGGGATTTCTATAAGTCTAGAGCAGCTAGGAAATCGCTTTAGTAATCAACCAACTATCATGTAGCGTCTCTTCCGTTAATTGCTCCACATCTAGACCGACCACGCTAGAGCAAGTAAGACACCAATCACTTAATGGCTAGACCAAGTCCCTGTGAGCAATTAAATACCTTGTCGGTATATACATCGAACAACTTGGGCTGAAGTGGGTTGTTTAAGTTTTCAAGCTACCAAATTTATTCAGATTGCTTCATCACTATACCTGCCAACCAAGGAGCAATTAAGTATCTTCTTGATAGATACATGGAACGACTTGGCCTGAAGTGGGTCGCTTAATTTTTTAGGCAATCAAATTTTTGTATCCGAAAATGTAATTACAATATACAAATTAATACTGGACGTAATTACTAATTAAGATTCTATAATTATAAATAATCCACCTCTTAATTATAAAAACCTTCATTACATGTGGTATGTACTTCAATATTCCCACCCATGCAAAATACATTAACTTGTTACAAAAAGAAACCATCAAGTTAACGTACTGGTTTGCAAAGTATGCCGTAGAGGGCTCCTACGAGGTGCTGAATCACGTTCATTACGAGCCAACTGAGTTTGTCGTCGAGGAGACGCCCGTGGACAGCTGCGCTGCACAGATGTCGGATGACAAGCTGAAGTGGATCGTTGCCTACTGCAATCTCCAAATTCAACACGCTGTGGAAGAGATAACTGCCTAGAAGTAGAAAGTTGCCTGTGGTCATCTTCAACGTCATTATGTGGTGGAACAGATGATTGCTGCTTTTCTGCATCGTCCAACAATAATGATCGCTTTGCTTGAATCAAACTTTGGGGCCTTTGACGACTGGCTGCTTCTAATACTGTATCCATCACGGACTGTCTTCTCTTTCGAGCCCCTTGAGCTCTTCAATCCTGCACCAATTGATATCTTTCAAATACTTGAGAGCACCTTCGTCACGCTCTGTGATCTACATTCCATAAAGAGTAAATTAAACCAACAATTCTGGAATCTTATTCCAACAAGGAGAAAAATGGCTAATAATATCACTTACCTCCTCCATCAAAACTTCATTTGTGTTCACAGCATTGAGCCAAAAAACTTCATTTGTCTTTAATTGAAACTTAACCATTGCCTTGGTTTCGTTAACCTTGGCCTCCAAAGATTCCTGATGTGTCACAAGAGTAGCTCTAAAGGTGTACAGGATTCAACCAAATCCCTGCATACTCCTGCTGTCCATACGAACCCTTGTTCAGGCCTTTACACAAGCACTTGGTGCGCGTTTTTCTGATAACAGAGAACTAACCCATTCTGCCGTAGTATGAGCTCTCTAATCCCCTGCAAACACGAATTTATTGGTTCAAACACAGATCCAAAAACTTCAGAAAAACAATTAAACAAACAAAATCAAAAACAAAACAAATCCAAAATCCCCACAAACTCATACCTTCTCCAATTCTAAGCTTATCAGATTCAGTCGGACCAGTAATTGAAATTGGATTTGTAACACCAAGCTTCTTCTTCACCATTGACACAGACGGTGATGAACCGCCACTCTCACCCTCCAACACCCCCATGTCACGAACCCTAAAATATTTTTAAATTTTTTTTAATCTTCAAACACGCGCAAAATAAATTTATGAACCGATGAAATTAAACTAGAATTCGTTGTTCTTGAGAGAATTAAGGTTTGACAAGGCAGCTGAAGGTGGGTCTGATAATGAGTTTGCTGGATGGAATTGATGGGTGTTTGAGCTAGGTTGAGATTCCAATCAATTTGGGGATTTCTAAACCCAGATCTGAAATGGGTTTGTCTGAGAGATACAGCAACGAAGGCAACAGATTTATGGGGTTTTAGTGTGTTGGTCGTATGGGAAGTTACCCAGATTTCAGTGAAGATGATAACGACCAAGTTAGGGTTCAAATCAGTGAAGAGTTTGGTTCTGTTCTTTCAGCTCTTGCAATTCAGTCGAAACAATTTCATCTCGATCTGATTTCTTCATCAACAGAAAGATTGGTCTCTCTAGCAATTTCCATCGTCTTTTCTTCGTCTCTTGCATCTCAAAATTACCAGACCCACAGTAGCAGATTAATCTTCATCTTCTCGATTTCTCTGAGTTATGGAGCCGTCATGGCTTCGTTTCTTTCTTCTCTGAATTTGAGATTTGGTTTCTTTTCTTCAGATGTAGGATTTTTGATTTTCTTCATACTAAAACTGATTCCTTTGTTAAATCACTGGTTAAACAAATCTCGAGTGAGGGTTTTTTTTTCTGAGGGAGGGGAAGATGAGAGACGATAGAAAAGTGAGTGAATGAAGATAAGTGAGAGGAAAAAAATTGTTTTATCTAAAAGAATTTGAACGGCTGAGATGTGGTAGGATGGGGTCATACGGATTATGAAAACATTTGGACGGTATAGATTTATGTTAAGAGTGTCATACGGATCAAGGAAAGTGTGTTTTATTTGTGCTTTCTCTGTGTTAATACGAACTCATGTTTTCGGTTTAATTATCAATCTTTGACATGAAAAAAAATCCAAAAAAAATATTAATAAATTTAGGACATTGTTATCGACATTCTGATAAAAAAAATCCAAAAAATGTTTAAGAATGAATCGGGAAAATGAAAAATGAATTCGATAATTGGTGTGTTTCTTTGTGCTTTCTCTTTGTGTTTTCGTGCTTTCTCTTAGTGCTTCCAGTTTGAATTTCGACTAGTCACATAGGTCATGAAGTAATTTTGACAAGTCATACAGGCCATGAAATAGCTTTAGTTCACACTGGTAAACTCAGGTTATAAGATTCCTAGAGATGGACCACGAAATTCAGAATGGTTCTGTCTTTAAACTTAGCTAGATACATCATCAAAATTGATGAATATAAAGCTCGGTGTTGATTCGAACTTCAAATGTGGTATAACAACATATAAACTATGAGCCAAAAATATTCGGGAGGGTTCTGACTTCAAACTTAGCATGATACATCATCGAAATCGATAAATATGAAGCTCGTTGTTGATTCAAACTTCAAATGTGGTATAACAACATATAAGTTATGAACTTAGAAGCTTCAGGAGGGTTCTGACTTCAAAATTAGCTGGATACATCATCAAAATCGATAAATATAAAGCTCGATGTTGGTTCGAACTTCAAATGTGGTATGACAACATACAAACTATGATCCAAGAAGCTCCGGGAGGGTTCTAACTTCAAACTTAGCATGATACATCATCGAAATCGATAAATATGAAGCTCAGTGTTGATTCAAACTTCAAATGTGGTATAACGACATATAAGTTATGAACTTAGAAGCTTCGGGAGGGTTCTGACTTCACAATTAGCTGGATACATCATCAAAATCGATAAATATGAAGCTCGGTGTTGATTCGAACTTCAAATGTGGTATAACAACATACAAACTATGAGCCAAGAAGCTCCGGGAGGGTTCTTACTTCAAACTTAGCATGATACATCACTGGAATCGATAAATATGAAGCTCAATGTTGATTCGAACTTCAAATTTGGTATAACGACATATAAATTATGAACTTAGAAGCTTCAGGAGGGTTATGACTTCAAACTTAACTGGATACATCATCAAGATCGATAAATATGATGCTCAATGTTGATTCGAACTTAGTCAATTTCGCCACATAGTTATCTATCAAATAAACCGAATTTTCGTGGCTTCACTTAATTTCACTTGTTATTTGTCAATCTTACCCAATGTCAATCGGCCTCACTCAGATTTTCTCAAAAATCATTAGGTTCTTTATTATTTATCATTTTAATTGAATGTTCATCGACCTTAATTAATTAAAGACATTATTTATCAATCTTGTCCAATATTACTGGATCTCACTCAATTTTTCTTAGATTCCATGAGTTTATATGGTTATCGATCAAATAAACTGAATTTCCTTCTTTTTGACTTAATTTAACTTGTTATCCATCAATCTTACCCAATATCGTTGGACCTCACTCAGTTTCTCTTAGATAGATTGGTTTGTCTAGTTATCCATTATTTTAACTGAATGTCCATCGACCTTTGTGTATTTCACCCTTTATCTATCAATGTCATCCAATTCGCTCGACCTTACTCAATTTCTCTTACATAAATTGGTTTATCCAGTTATCCATTATTTTAACTGAATGTCCATCAATAGTTCACCGAGGATGGGAACTACTGACAGTAAATCGGGAAAATTGACCAAGTTCCACCGATTTTTTGAAAAAAAAGGAATTAATGATATAATTTTAAAATTTTAAGGGTTTTGATAAAACACCTAAATCAATTTCATGTTAAATCATAAGAATCAGATTTTTCCGATTCTTCCTTTTCTCTGTCCCAAATTTTTTTAATCACGAAATTAGGATATAAATAGTATTTAAGATCATACAAAATTGTGCTAATTACAAAACGAACAAGGAATACGATTTTTCAAATTTATCTGGCCAATAGAAAGCCAAGAGCTAGGTAATGATTGGAAACAAATTTGGTAATTACCTTCCGTTTTCAATTAGATAGAATTTCGAGTAATGGATTAGAAATGGACGGGAATGAACAAGTGAATTATTATCGTAGAAAATATGTAGAACATATAAATTTTGGATTCAATACTACGAATGTGTATAAATCAATTGAATGAAAATGATTAGCAAAATGAGAAAGAATGAGAAACCCACATCGTAAAATTACTATAGAACTTCTATTGGAAACCCACCTCGTAAAATTTCTACAAATCAAAATTAAACATCTCAATATCAAACATCAAACACTAGATTGGTGATGGCTTCCCTTTCCCATTAATAGAATCATCCACTTTCCTTTTCTGAATTGGTGGTCGCTATACCTTGGTTGCTGAGACAGGTTTTTAGCAGCCAAACATATTTCGAATTGCTGATACATGGTAGCTTGAAGTAAATAGCTACTAACCTACTATTCCACTCGCTATGTAGTACTGGGAAAAATGATGGAGCAACCCACAAATTTAATTAGTAGCTACGATTTAATGGGAGCATGTTAATAGCAGCCAAAGTTTTTGGTAATTGCAAACATAGTTGTTTAACTATTAAAGCGACCAAAATTTTGAGATCTTGCTAAGATTTTGGTCGCTTAAACCAAGTTTTCTTGTAGTGGACAACAACGACGGCTCTTGTGTATGTGTCTGTTTGACACTGTTATTAATTGATAACTCAGACAATGAATCTAATGATACAAAGTTTAATCATAATCTAAATAAAGATTATGATCAAAGATTTAATCATAATTAATATGGGCAGACACTTAGTGGCATATTTCAAACGCTTGGGTGGGCCCTATTGTAAGTGTTACGCCTCACCTAGCTAGCCATGTTGGAGAGAGTTCTAGGCATTCACCAAGAAGGTGAATGACCTGTTTTTGGTCCATGTGATGGACAAGTTTTGTAATCTTTCTTTAGTGCACTAAAATGGGTTTATTGCAGTATATCTTTGTGTTCATCATGTTACTGGTTTGTGTGAGAATTGGTTAAGTACATGGCAGAACCTCTTATGTTTATGGGGGCATGAAGAATTAGAGAGAAAGAAGAAAAGACTTCCGTTGTGCAATGCCTTATGAGTGAAGGCAGATGCGTACTTTGATGCAAGTATGCAAGGCTGTGTGATTGTGGGTGAAGATGATTCACTGAACCACAATCATTGCCGGTCATGTCCCATGAAAATTTTAGGCGATTAAATGTGCATGTGACAGGCTGTCATTCGGACAGCTTAGGGAAACTGCTCCCATGTCAATTGCAGAAAATTACTCTTCACAGATCAATCAACAACTCATTGAGTGGTGGATACCTCTTTTATCTGCTCAATTTTTCAACCAAAGTAGACAGTCTTCTCCACGCTTTGAAGTTCCAGTAGCATCGATAAACATAGAAGCAAGTCGGTGGTAAAAAGATTCACGGTGGGAGGAGCGTATGAGCCTTTAACTAGATGCTTTCCTGGGAAATGAGACTGCAGGAAAATAACCAATACCAGCACCCATCTTTTGAACCCTGTCAAATGTCACACAAGTAAAGATTGCTTGACAATCCGTAAATCAGCACAGACACTGCATTCATCAATTACAACAGCTTGGCGCATCTTCAAAACGCCCGCCCAGAGCAAG